>NW_008352325.1:906069-929144 GCF_000622305.1 Nannospalax galili | reverse complement strand
ATTAGAAACACATATGCGTCTTAATGTCAGTTGTATTAAAAATGAAGTTTTCTGTATGAAACTGTGTATTTTAATAATGAAATTGATATCTTTTTTAAAGTTTAAAACTTCGTTTAATTTTATGTCTTATAGGGTTTATACAGAGTACAATATTGTATAACTGTATTAATTCAGCTGTAAACCTAATAATTTACAGCCAATTTTGAAAGAGATGACTCTGGACTCTGGAAATTGTTATGGAATGTGTCAATGCTGTTGTAATGAAATGTTTCTTCTAATTATGTTTATTAAATAAATAATTTTTAAAAAAAGAAAAAGAAAAAGAAAAAAGGAAAAAAATTTTTTAAAAATTAAAAATTGAAGCTAGGAAGTAAATGGGGTTCTCAAAGGATGAAACACAAATGGCTGAGAAATTCAAATTAAAACTAGCTTGAGAATTCATCTTTTACCCAAGTCAGAATGGCTAAGATTGAAAAAAAACAAATTATGAAAAATGATAGCATGGGTGTGGGGAAGGGAAATGCTTATTCGCTGATGGTAGGAGTACAAACTGATACAGCAACTAGGGAAATGGTTGTGGAGGTTCTTCAAAAGGTTAGAAATTATTACCACATGGTTCGGCCATACCACTCTTGGGCTTTTACTCAAAGAACTCTATACCCTACTACAGATATACCCACTCATCCATGTTCATTGCTGCTATGTTCCCAATATCCACTTCAATAAATAATGAAAATGTAGTACATTTACACAATGGAATATTATTCAGCTGTTAAAAATTGAAATTTGCAGGTAAATGGATGGAACTGGAAAAAGTCATCCTGAGTGAGGTAACCCAGATCCAGAAAGACAAATGTCACATGTTCTCTCTCATAAGCAGATGCTATCTTTGAATCTTTATAGATGTGTGTTTCAACCAGAAAATGCTTAGGAAACTGGTAAGAGATGGATCCATGGCAGGGAGGTTTCATGTAAGGGGAGACAAAATGCATAATATGAAGGGGGAAAGGTGAACAATGGAATACGAAGGGTTAAATGGGGTGGAGAATGACAGGATAGGACAGGGCAGAGGAGGGAGTATGGTGAGGGATAACTATTATCAAAGGCCATTTGAACAGCCATATGGAAACCTACTACTATAGAAGCTATAGTAGTACAACAGACAGCTGGAGTTACCTTATAACCAAGGGGATAATACCCCTACAAACAAAATTAGATATTTCCATTGCTCTTGGTTACCCTCCAGAAGATGGTGGTGGGGTATGACCCTATTGCTGAAGACATTACATACCTGAGTCATAGAACATAAAGAAATCAAGCTGGTACTGACCTTGAAGCTCCATCTCTACTGGCTATCTTTCATAGTGCTGGAAGGTGCTATGCATGTTAGTGGAAGAGAAAAGTAATCCTCAACCTTACCTAGCTGTGAAGCCTTCAAGCTACAATAACGACTGGCCTGGCAAGATATGGCCACTGGTTCCAAAGTGGCAAGAATGTTATGGGAGTAACCAAACACTTTCTAATTGGGTTTACAGCCTGCTTCACAAGATGAAGTAGGTACCTGGCACTGTTATCAGGGCCAAGAACCTGTGGCTAAACAGGTCACAGGCTGTAGAGGAAAGCCTATTACTATTATCCTTCTAAATGGAGATAGTATTAAATTAATGACTTGCTATACCGACAGAATCTTGCATCTCTCAACTATTACCATAGAACCTTCTTCTTGCAGCAGACAGCAATGAACACAGACCCACAACTGGCCAATGTACAGAGAATAAGATACTGTAGAATGCTCAGCTCTAAACGGAACACCTATATCACACTCTCTTCTCCCAAGGCCCATGGATTATTGTGGGAGAGGGGGGAAGAAAGTTTGTAAGAGCCAGAAGTGAATGAATTCAAGGAAAATGTTTTCTGGACACAACAGGGCAGTTGCATATATGATCCCAGAGCACTTGTGACAGCATGCACAAGACCCGGGCAAGCTCAACCCAAACAAAAGTTCAGCATGGATGGGCAAGGTGGGCAAGAAGCCCCAGCCTTAAGCTGAAGGACTGTTGGCAATTGAGCTGGATAGTTTGACCATACTCCAGGGAATGAAACCATATCCAAAAGCATTTGGGAAACACAAATTAGACTTGATAGGTCTTTAAAAAATAATAGAGGATATGGAGTCAAGGGATAATAAGGTGGGTAGAGATGCAGGAGGGGGTCTGAATATGAATATAGGAGGGGGCTGGAGAGATGGTTCAGTGGTTAAGAATACTTGCTGTTCTTCCAGAGGACCCAGATTTGATTCCCAGCACCACCCACATAGAGGCTAAGAACCATTCATAACTCCAGTTCCAAGGGATCTGACACCTTCTGTAGGCATGGCACACACATGGTGTACTTACATGAAGGTGAAATACTCATACACATAAAATAAAAATAAATAAAATATTTTTTTTAAAAAAGTGTGAATAGCAGAGGTTAGTTCTTTTGCCGGTTTTCCAATGAGAACCTAAGGACTCTGGCCCCCTATAATTCACATCCCTGACACATGCAAAATATGTTCACCTCTTCTGAGACTGTCCAATTTTTCATCCATTCACGATTCAACATGATGACCAAAATCATATATATCATCTAAATCAAGTTCAGGTTCAGATAGGACCCCTGAGGTGAAGTCCCTAAGTATGGCTCTTACACCATGAAATGAAAGCATTCTCTGTCCCCAGCATGACTATCGACATTGGCAGAGCCTGCAGATAAGAACACATTCTCCTTTTAAGAAGTGGGAACCCAGAGTGTGCAAAGAAGTCGCTGATCCTTTGATATTCTGACATCCAGGCAAATAACTTCTGGGAGTTTCCTGATTAATTTGTGGCTTGAGAATAACTTTCTTGTGGCTCTTGGCTTTGCCTTCTAAAGTCTTTATTCTCCACAGAATCCTTCTGTTTTCAGGAAAGCCATCCACAGGTGAGTTATCAACCTGTTTCCTGCCAGTAGAATTGAGAAGTGTGACAGCACCCTTCTTTTTTCCCTTGCTATCAGGCTCTTCTGGAAGATCAGCTAGAAAAAGCTCTATCTCAATCAGTGGCCAAACTGACTTGCCTGTTGTTGCAAAGCCGATACTCTCATCAGATTGTTGATGCCTGTTGGATGAGTGTGTCCCTCAGTCTCTGGAGTCCACTAAGTATTTCACCCCATGGAGCTTGAGCTTCAAGACAAGCAGCCCCAAGGATGTTCTTAAGTAAAACTGACATCATGTGTGGTGCAGAACACAGCAACTGTCAATGCAGTACAGATACTGCCATAATTCAACGTAGATGCCTTCCGTTTCATCCTCCACCATGCAGGAGATCATGTGGACTGTTGGAATCATGTCTGACTTTTTACATGGACCTCTTTACTGGAAGGACTGTCCTCAGAGCAGTTCAGCTGCTTCTGACGCTTAACAACCACCGAGGACAATTCGTCAGGTGCAGAAGACCATTGTAACTACGGATGAACACATGCTCCAATCACGGCTACTCCAAACATCCTGCATTGACCTTGGAAAGACCTTGGAAAGTAGTACTCTTGGCAGGACAGCCCTGGATAAACTCCAGATGACCTCAAAGCTCTTTCACATAAGCCAGAAGGGGAGCACTTCCTTTGGTGGCTCAGCAGAAGACCTGTGACTGGTACAGACATGATCTTTCATTAGCCTTGATTGGTCACATCCTCTCCCACACAGAGATGCACAGGTTGTTCAGTTCACTTAATTCAGCTGGGGGAATACTCTCCTGTGTCGCCCCCTAGTGTTGCAACATAGACCCATTAAAAAGCCTCTGCAGTGAGCTACTCTCTACCGTTGATCTTTAACATTAGCAGAGTGGAATAAACTGGTCATGTGAACAAGAGAAAGTAGAAGTGGTAGCAATGCAGCAGTCTTTGGAGCAGCAGTGACAAGAGGACAGCTAAAGGGTTTCAGAGCATGGAGTGAGGAGCAGAGGCAGTAGACAAGACAACTGCATAACTGTAAGCCAGGACACTGGGGGAGGTCCAGGAAGATGCTGGGCCTTAAGGGTCAAGAGTCCTGACACCACGGACACAATAGCTATGGTACTACTAGCTGGTATCCACAACTGCATAACTGTAAGCCAGGACACTGGGGGAGGTCCAGGAAGATGCTGAGCCTTAAGGGTCAAGAGAGCTGAGGGTTCCAGCACGTGAGGCTTGTGCATGAGTTGTAACACCAGCAGGTGCTGCCCACTGCTGTGACTCGCTTCAAATGAAAGCTAAGGATTATAGTAGTTACCAAGTGCTGAGGTCACTAGAGCTTAAAACCCAGAGCAACAAGCCCCCAACCAGAGTTGGTATAACCATAATGCTGTACCAACATTTGAGGATGCATATATTTGAGTATTTGAACTTGTAAGCCTATGGGCCCAACCAGCCCAGCCCCTAGGTCTTAGGCATTGAAGGGTCTCAAACTGCCAACATTAGAATTGTTTCCCCTTGCCTACCCAAGATTCTCTATCCAGGTAGGACAAGAGGACCCCAGCCAGCTGACCTTATGATAGAAAATGATCAAAAATGTTCTTCAAAGTCTAATGCTTACAGTACTTTAAAATATTGCTCAGGATTTTCTGACTACTTCATTGTATTGTAATTAGCCATGGCTTCTCAAATATGCATCTAAATTATATCCTACACCACAGATTCTCAATTCAGTGGGTCTGAATGGTTCCAGGTATTAAGGGGTCTGCTGAGCCGTGGAAAACACATCCTGTTCCCTAGTAACTGAGGTGCTGAAGAAAGAAGCTTCTGGGGTCTCGACAAGGTAATCCGCCTGTTTCTCGGTAACTGCTATAGTTCTCTGTTCTTGTAAGAATTTCCTCAACACTTAACAATCTTGACCTTTACAAAACTCATGCATAGCCGGGCATCGTGGTGCATGCCTTTAATCCCAGGACCCAAGAAGCAGGGGCTGGTGAATCTCTGTGAGACTGAGGCCAGCCTGGTCTACATAGCGAGTTCCAGACCTGCTGGGGCTACAGGGAAACCCTGGCTCAAAAATACCAAAATAACCCTCTGGACCCCCCTCAAAAAAACTCAAGAATTAGGGGACTAAGAAGAAAAGCATTCAATCAGATACAGTCATTCATTCGTATCAGCTGGGGCCTGGTTCCAGATTCCAAAATCTACAGATACTCAGTCCCTCATAAAAACTACATCTTCATATAAACTACACACATCCTCTTTGTATCTCTCTAGATTACTTATAATACCTGATGCAATGTAAATACTATGTATGTAGTTATTATGCTGTATCAGTTTAGGGAATAATGGCAAATACTATCTTCACAGTTTTATTAAATCCACAGGCTTGTTACCTGAGGACACAGAGGGTCACCTGTACTATGCAACCTTAAATAGTTTGTAAGAATACAAAGTTCTTTGAATCTTCCCCTACCCCCTGAGGTTATCCAGGATAGAAGTCTTTGTTTTCCAAAGCTATCACATTCCTATAATCTTTGTGTTTCTATTACCTTTGCAGCCCTATGTTATCTTACTTAATTACCGTGAATCTGCTATGTAGCTTTTGCTTACATTCCTCACATGAGTATAAAAACCCCCCAAAAATTGAAAAAAAAGAATGCAAAGTTCTGCAAACAGTATACTACGTTTGAATGATGACTTTTATTTACAAGATAATTATAGCTATATGAAAATGTATTGCATTGTGTGTGTTACTAGGGAGGACCTAGGGAGAAATATACTAAATATTACGTGCTGTGGAATTTTGTTTTCTTGTCCCTTATGCATTGTGTACTTTCCAATTTGTATTTAATTAGCATATATTATTATTAAATCCATAATAGGCATTATTGTTTTAGGAATTTTTTAAAATTATGTATATATGTGTCCATGTGAAGGTATGTGCACATGTGTGCAGGTACCCATGAAGACTAGAAGAGGGTGTCAGATCCCCTGGAGCTGGGGTTATGGGTAGTTATGAGTCACTGATGTGGGTGCTGGGAATCAAACCCAGGTCCTCTGCAAGAGCAATATGCTTTCTTAACCCAAGCCATCTCTCTAGCCCATAAAATAATTTTTTAATTAAGATTGCAGAAATTGCTAGGATCAGAAGAATCCGCAGTGGGAACTTATTGTAGGAAGTCTTAAAGAAACATTTAACTGTAGTCTCGATATGAGAATTTTGCAGAGGTGATTTTTCTGAGTTTTAGTTTTTCTTTTAAGGGGCATTAAGACACCTTATTTTACCAAATATTATTCTGGAAGCTTCATATAACACTGAAATAAAAACACAGAGAGGAAACAAAGGCAGAGTGGAAAGAAGATGTTTTATTTACATTAAGGATGTATCTGATATTTTCAAATTCATACTTCTCATTCACTCCTTACAGCACTCTTTAAAATAAGGAACATTATAGTCACGAAAAATAAGACACATGGTAAAAACACAAGAATGTTAAATTCTAGGGCTGTTTAGAGGCAGTTTAAATTGTTTTACCTTTTGATCTTGGATCTACATATGTTTATGATCACTTAAGAAAGTGTGGAGTTTCTCTCCTAATACAAAACCCAGTTTCGTCCGTGTAATAAATTTTCTGTTTGCAGCTGATAGCCAATTCTAAAAGATCTCATTTGCCTTGAGCTGATATCATCTATCCAGTTTCTAGAAACATACTTGCTTATGTATTATTTATTGATTTAATAATTTTAAATTTTGTGTTTAAAATTCAATATATTAATATTATAATTAATATATAATAATTTAAAACTGTTTCTTTATGTGCATGTGTCTGTAGGAATGTATGCCACATGTGTGCAGGTGCCCAAGGAGGCCAGATGAGAGTGTTAGATCTCCTGGACCTGAGTTGGAGGCTACTGTGAGCCACCAGACATGAGTGCTGGGAATTAAACTCATGTCTTCTGGAAGAGCATCAAGAGCCCTTAACTGCTGAGCCACCTCTCCAAGCCCTTGTTCATTTTTTCAAACTGATATTTTTCTCTAGAATATTATAAACTACATAGAATAGCACACATCATCCAGCAGAGGAAGTAATTTATTGAATTAGTGATTTCAGAGAGGCAGTATCTTATGGCTATATACCCAAACTTGAGTACAGTTTTACTAGGTCATTGAGTAATATACTTTAACTTCTCCTTTATCTATTGTATAGGTTGCAAGAAATATAAATGTTTCTTAATATTACTGCTTAATAAACCAAAAGTTATCAACTTGGAAGGGAACCTGTATCAGGCTCATTATCAATTACCCTTTTGATTGAACAGCAATACTAGACTTACCTGTCTAGTCTAACTTATTTATTTAATGAAATTACTGACTCTACTACAAACAGAGTTTTGTTCAAAGGGACTTGTGAACTCCCTCCACCAGTGAGCATCTGACTGCCTAGGCAGTGACTGACAAATGGTACAGACTAGGTTATGTGGTGCAGCTGAAGAAATACAACAGAGCCTTTGAAATTAATTACGTACTAGGAGTAACTTTTTCCAAAGTACGAACATGGCTTAAGAAAACGGTTTTTTCATTTCTTTGTATACAATTTTGGGGTAGATAGTGTGCATTTTCCACTCTAATTTAGGTCAGCTGAGAGGAATAAATAATGAAGTGCTGGCATATTTATTTTGTATCTACTAAGCTTATGCATTAGAATAGATTTATCTGCATCATTTCCCTTAAATTGTAATCATGCCCTCGTTTTACAGCAATTTTCTATATTCTGTGAAATTATGTCCCCAATATCTTATCATTCATTGAGGGTCATGCTGTTGCACTGGGTCAGAAGCATGCATATAGCCAAGACATTTCTCACAGTCAGGAGAGCTCACGAATATCTGTACCCACATTCCGATGAAATAGAATTTATCCACTTCTGTAGACACAGATGTAATGTTATGCATATATGTTGCTTGCTCAAAGATTCCTTTGTAAAATGAGTTTCTGAACATTCAGTTTCTTAAAATGCAGATGAAATCCATATTTGCCTGGCAGCTACTTTTTAAAGCAGTTTTGATAGCTTTGCTCAATTTGGAATTGGATGAGTGACTACTTGCTATGGATTCTGATTCTGAGAGGTTTACTTCAAAATACAATCTTATATGTGTGCAAAACATGGAGACTTTCAACCTATTTTTTAAGATTCATTTTCTGTTTGGTCATCATCATTTTAGCCCAATTTTCTATAAGAAATGCAGAATGTTTTCAAAGAGGAATTTATAATAGGGACTTTCAATCCTTACTTCCTGCCTCTCCTTTACTATCAAATCTAATGCTTCTAATTTTAAAAATTATTTATGTTCAATAGTATAAAATAACTTTTTTAATTACAAAGAGTTATATTACCATTATAAATAATCATAACAACTACACTGTATGTGTAAATACAAGTCTGGAAATACCCCTTTCTCACTAACTCCTGCCCTCCAGAGAGGAAAATAACTATCCTGGTATATATCACATTAAAACAATTCATTTTAAAACTTAAATATGTGGGGCTGGAGAGATGGCTCAGCTATTAAGAGCACTCTCTATCCTTGCAGAAGACCCAGGTTTGAATCCCAGCACTCACATGGCAGCTAACAATCATCTGTAACTCCAGTTCCAGGGGATCTGATGCCCTCTTCTGGCCTTTCAGGCATTGCACAACACAGGTGTGCTTATACATGCAGGCGTAACACTCATACACATAAAATTTAAAAATTAAATATGAAAGTAAAATCATGAATTTAATAACCTATATGAATTACTGTGTAACCTGTTTGCCTCACTAAATAGAACTTGAAACTCTCTCCATCAGTTTATATCTATCTTTTCTAAAAACCACTGCATGGGGTTTTATTATTCTCTATTGATAGCTAGGTTTTATACATATATATATATAATTAAAATGTTTCATTGAACATATTTATGCAGTACACTAATAGGAGCAGCATTTTGGTAGATATTGTTAAACTATAATATTCTTCCACAAAGAATGCCTTCATTTATACTCTCCCCAATTCCAGCATTCTATTCTTCAAATCTTTGGCAACACTGTATGTATTTTATATTTGCAAATTTTGCAAGTATTTGAATAATTTTTAAATGTTTTGTCTTACGTTTTCATGTTTCTATTTTAATGTCTAACAGTTTGTACTGGTGCAGAAGGCAGTGTATTAACTACTTTTCTAGTTGCTGTGACAAAATTCAATGACAAAAACAACTTCAGAGGGAAGTGTTTGTGTTGGCTCAAGGTTCAAGAATACAGTGAGTAATGGCAGCAGGAGCTTGAGGCAGCTGCTCTACATGGTAGGAAGCAGAGAGAAATTAATGCCAGTGCTCAAATCACTCTCTCCTTTGCGTATGTATGTGTGTGTGAATGTTTGTGTGTGTGCACAAGTGTAGAAGCCAGAGGTCAATATACTCTATGTTCTCCCACCTTATTTGTTGAGACGGGGTATCTCACTGAACTTAAGAGCTCACTGATTTGGTAGACTAGCTTACTAGTTAGCCCGAGAAATCCTGTTTCTATCTCCCCAGCACTAAGGTTACAGGTATGTGCTATTTCACAGCTTTTTTACATGAGTGCTGGGGATCTGAACTAAGTAAGGTCCTCTTGCTTGTGCAGCAAGCATTTTACTGACTGACCCCAACTTCCTGGAATGATGCCACCACATTTAGGGTGGGTCTTCTTACCTCTATTAACCCAATCCAAATACTCCCTCACAGACCTGCTCAGAGGTTTGTCCTCTAGATCCTGTCAGGTGGATAGCATTTACCACCACAGAAAGTAACCCTTAACCAGCAAAATTAATCATCCAGTTTAATGCATCTTGAGTCCTCTTTCTCTACTGCTCTTGGTTAGCCCTTTACTTTCTATTTAATTTCTACACTTCTGCTTCATTTTACAAGGAAATGTGAGTGCACTTTGCCTTATCTAAGTTATGAGATTGTTTATTAATCAGTTCTTTGCGTTTGTTGGGAACTTTGGAATTTTGACATTTTAACTTTTTTCATTTTTATCTTATGTGTATGAATGTGTTTTTCCTGCAAGTATATAAGTGGACCACATACTTGCAATGCCTGTGGAGGCCAGAAGAGAGCATTGGATCCCCTGGAACTGGAATTACAAAGAGCTGTCAGCCCTCATGCAGGTGCTGGGAACTGAACCCAGGTCCTCTGCAAAAACAGTCTTGCTTTAACCACTGAGCAATCTCTCTGGCTTTTCTCTTTATTTTTATTCATTTAAGTTTTCTAGAGTATTTTTTTTTTATTTGATGTGTATGAGTGTATTACCTGCATGTATTTAAGTGCACCTGTGTTGTGCATGCCCATGGAGGTCAGAAGAGGGTTCTGGAACTGGAGTTACAGACAGTTGTTAGCTGTCACATGGGTACTGGGAACTGAACCTAGGTCCTCTGCAAGAGGAGTCAGAGCAACTGCTGAGCCATCTCTCCAGCCCCAATCATTTAAGGTTTTATAAACCTTTCTCTCATGGGTGGAGAGATGATTCTGTGGTTAAGAGCACTGGCTGCTATTGCAGAGGACCTAGGTTTGGTTCCCAGCATTCACATGGCAGCTGCAGTCACTGCCAGCAGTGGCCGCTCCTCCATTCTCATGGGTGCCGCTCCTTCATTCTCATGGGTGTCGAGGCAGCTCTTCTGCTTGCCCTGTGCTGCCTCCTGTTATTGCTGCTTCTGCCTGGTCCCAGACCCCAGGGCTGGTGAGGAGACTGTGTCAACAGAGCTGCATTCAGACACAGGAGACCAGGTTCAGTGACACAGGTCTGCTTTATTGCAGGAAGGCACAAGCTTATATAGGGGTAGTGGTCCAATCACAGCACAGCAAGTAGGATACCTCATTAGCATAACAGACTTAGCATCTTATTAGCACAACAGGCTTAACATCCTATCACAGAATAGCAGGTAGGATGCCTCATTAGAATACTGGGTTTCAGATTACAGAGCCTGGATTCCTGGAAACCACATGACCCTGAGTGTTGCAATATCTAAGTGTTGCAATTTTGGATTCCAAGGGTGGTGATTAGGAGGTGGGGAGCTCTAGGCATCAGTCTCATGATCTGCCATTGGGAGCAAATGTCACAAGGCATTCCTTGTGGCGCCAGCGGTCGGGCCGTTGCCTTGGGCCTGCTGTATGGCTGTCAATAAGACTTTCACCCTAGGCTCAAGCCTGTCTCCCACAGGCAGCTACCAACCTTTTGTAATTCCAGTTCCAGGGGATCAGACACCCTCTTTTGGACTCTCCAGGCATTGTACTCATGGGTACACTTACACATGTGCAGGAAAGACAGTCATACACATAAAAATCAATCAATCAAAAACCTCTCCTTTCACCAAACTGACATTTAAATTTTTACCTCTCATGACATAGAAGTTTTACATCTCATTTCTTATCTATTACCTATTTTATTAATATCTGTATCTACATTTAGAGACTTAGTTTTAACTGTCAGCTTGACACAGCCTAGAGTCACCTGAGAAGGGAGTCTGAAATGAAGGATTGTCCAGATCAGATTGGCCTGTGGGCATGTCTAGGGGGATTGTCCTGATTGTTAATTGATATATGACCCACTGTGGGAGGTCCTATTCCTTGGGAAGTGGTCCTAGGCTATATAATAAAATTAGCTAAGAGGATGGAGAAATGGCTCAGTGGTTATGTGTTTGCTGTCCTTCCAGAGGACCCAAGTTTGGCTCCCAGTGCCCACAGCAGGTGGCTCACAACTGCCTGTAATTCTAGCTCCAAGGGTTCTGGCACCCTCTTCTGGCCTCCATGCACACACATGGCATATACTCATACAGACACATACACATAATTTTTTTTTATTTAAAGGAAAATAAAGCTAGCTAAGCATTAGTCTATGAGCAAATGAGCCAGCAACAGATTCCTGCTGTATGTCTTGGTTGTGCAATGAGTTCCTTCATGGGTAGTAATGCTGTAGTAGCAAGCAGGCCTGCCTTGAGTTCCTACCTTGACTTTCCTCAAGGACAGACCTTGACCTGGAAGCATAAGCCAAATAAATCCTTTCCTCCGCTAAGTTGCTTTGGGTCATGGTGTTTGTCACAGCAAGGAAAGGGAACTAGAACATTTACACATGCAAATATGTATGAGTTTTGTTTTGCTTTGAATTTAAATGACATTCATATATCTAAATATACATATACTTACATATTACAGCTATATATTTAGGTAGATGTTTAATCAATTCTTGTGGAATACTTTGAAGATCTGAAGGAATGATTTCATATGAAAATTGCTGATTGTGTAACTAACAAAAGGATTTGATTCTGCTGTTGCTCAATAACTGCAGAGGCAGAATGTCAGGAAGAGAACTAGCTTTATTTCATGGTCAAAGCATGGAGAAGCAAAGCTTCCACTCCAATCACAGATCAACCCTCAAACACAGGGTGCTAAGGAGGTATTGGTAGAATTATGGGAGACAGATAGGCTGGTAATGGGGAGCAGGAACACTAATGTCTTATCTAGGAACAGTCAGTAATCTTCCCAGAACCTAGTGTCAATTGCTGCGCTCCTACAATGGTTTGGTGTTCCTAGTCACAGAGTTGCTAAGACTCTTTATCCCAAAGGCTGAAGCCACAAAGAAGATAAGCACAATAGGAAAAGGCCTTTACATCACCTTGTCCCCCTGAAAGCACCAGCAGGCCTAAGAAACAGTCAGTACTTTTAGCAAAAGTCCCTGCAAAGTAATCTAGGCAAATGCCATCATCATAACCCACTCAGCAGGGGCGCTGTCTACAGCATGTTGGTAGGAGACTAATAATGTACTCCCAGTGATTTTTAAAAAATATTTATCAATTAAAAAATTTTTTATGTGTATGTATATGTGCCTGAATGTAGTATGTGCACCACGGGCATGCAGGTGACCACAGAGGCTAAAAGAGGGTATTAGCTCCCTGGAACCAGAATCATAGGCAGTTGTAAGCTACCATGTGGGTGCTGGGAACCAAACCTGGGTCTTCTACAAGAGCAGTAGAAGACCACTGAGCCATCTTACCAGCCCCCAAATTAGTGATGTTTGAAGAAACTAAAACAAAATTAAGCTAGAGGATATGTTTACCTTTTTCCTTGGTTTTTAAAAATATTTTATTGATTTATTTTTAGTGTATGAGTATATTGTCTGCATGTATGTAAGTGTCCCCATGCTATGCAATGCCCACAGAGATCAGAAGAGGGCTTCAGATCCCCTGGAATTGGAGTTACAGTTGTTAACCACCATGTGAATGCTGAGGTTCAAACCCAGGTCTGCAAGAGCAGTCAGTGCTCTTAACTGCTGAGTCATCTCTCAAGTCCCATAGCTTTTTCCTTTGTAATAATTTTTGTTACTATTGCTCTACCTAGCTCATGTATTAAACACTACATAAGGACACAATAAAGTAAGTTAAAATGTAATAATAGATCCATACACTATCTTATGAATTCCAAATTTCAGTATTAACTATTTCAGGAGCATCTTTTCAATAAAAATTTATAGCAATAATAGCATTATTTCAAGTATTTTAAATTTTTTTATTTATTATTTAGTGATTTTGTACAATGTACTTAGATCATATCCACCCTCCAGTCCCCACATTCCAGCTCTTCCTGAACATCCTGTGGGTATTCACATCCCAACTTCTTGCCTCCTCCTCCTTCTCTTCCTCCTATTCTCCTTCTTCTTCATAGCTCTCTGTACTGTTGTTTTGATAATACACCATAACCAAGGCAACTTATAGAAGGCAGAGTTTATTTGGGTTTGTGGTTTCAAAGGGATAAGGGTCCATCATGGTAGAGGAGGCATGGCAGCAAGTGGCAGGTGTGGCAGCAGGAGCTGAAGTTGAGAGCTCACATCTCCAGTGGCAAACACAAAGCAGAGAGAGTAGGCTGGACGTGGAACACGCCTCTGAACCCTGAAAGCCTGCCCCCAGTGACATACTTCCTACAGCAAGGCCACACCTCCTAAAAGATCCGTGACCCTCCCCAAATGGTGCCACCAACTGAGCAAGTGTTCAAATATTGAAAACTATGTGTTGCAGTCACTTCTCATTCAAATGAGCACATTCCACTCCCTAGTCCCCACAGGCTCATGGCCATATAATAATACATAATACATTTAGTCCAACTGCAAAAGTCCCCATAGTCTTGAACAGTCTCAACATTGTTCAAAAATCTCTTCTGAGACCCAAGGCACTCTCTTAATGGTAATACCTGCCCCCTGCCATATTAAAAACCAAATCACATACTTTCAACATGCAATGGCACAGAATATACATTCCTGTTCCAAAAGAGATTAAAGGGGGCATAGTGGGGAAATACCACACCAAAAGATGACAGAAAAAACAGCAGGGAAAATCATGTAGCCCCATGTCCAATGGGACTTTTATTCCAAAGGGGTCTGCACCTCCAGCTTTGCTGCCTGCATACATGACTTTCATGGGCTGGTTCCACTCCCTATATACAGCTCTTCTTGGCAGATGTCTCATGACTCTGGCATCTCTAGCTTGCGGTCTCCACTGCAAACCAGGCTTTATCTTCACACCTTCACACAAAGGTCTCTCAGGGTCTCTTGGCCTCCAAAGGCCTTCTTTATGCAGGGACTCCCCTGCCATATGCTACCTTGCCTCAGCAGATCTCTGAAGCTGTGGAGGAAGAATCAATGATTTCCTCACTCTTGCATCTTCTATACCTCTAAATCCAGCAGCACATGGATGACACTGCCAACTTCTGCTGCCAGCTTGAGATAGACCTTGGCCCCCTTCATATATATTGTAGTTTCCCAAGAGCAGAAAACTTGGGCCTTTTCCTTTTACTAGTTGGAAGCTTAGCTGGGCTGGGTCTTAGCCTAAGAGTACTCTTTCCATTGTTCAGTAGAGTAGGAATCATCTCCTTAATGGGCTGATCTCCTTATCAATGAGACTCTCTTCTACAACATTCTTTGGGTGCAACAGTAAGCTTCCTATTTCTTTCTCTCCAAACTTAACATTTTCTATTTCTTTCTGCTTCACTTGTCCTTTTTCACTGTACTTGTGCATAACATTTATCAGTAATAACTAAGCCACAAACTCAATGTTAGGCTGCCTTGAAAATTCATGAGCCAAAGAAAATAAGTCCATTATTTTCTAATTCAATCCCAAACAAGTTTTTAGGCAGAAGGTATTAAGATTGTTCACCAAAATGTCACAGAAATGACCTGTAGTCCAGTTACTATTTAAGTCCTTGCTTGCCTCTGGAACTACACAGCCTGCTTCCTAAGAACTTTCCTGAAGCTAGGAGTGTGATGGTTTGAATGAGAAATGAACCTTTAGGAGATGTGGCCTTGCTGGTAGAAGCACATCATTGGGGGAAAGCTTTGAGAGTTCAGAGCCTTGGCCCACATCCAGCTTGTTCTGTGTGTTTGCCATAGGAGATATGAGCTCTCAGCTTTCTGCTCCTGCCACCATGCCTCCCTGCCATGATGGACTCTAATCCTTCTGGAACCATAAGCTCAAATAAACTCCGC
This sequence comes from Nannospalax galili, assembly GCF_000622305.1. NCBI lineage: Eukaryota > Metazoa > Chordata > Mammalia > Rodentia > Spalacidae > Nannospalax > Nannospalax galili. The sequence continues at coordinate 913,629 of NW_008352325.1, read as the reverse complement.
CTTTTACAAGTTGTCTTGGTCACTAAAGCAGCTGAGTGTTGTAAGCAGAACTCTAGTGGGCTGATCTAGTGGGAGCATGGAAGAAATTAGTGCTGAGAGTAATGTGAACTGGAAGGACCCTGCTCTAGAGGTCCCAGGGGGAAGCAACCCAGTAAGCAGCATTCCTTTGTGGTCTGTGCTTCAATTCCTGCCTCCAGGTTCTGGCTTGATTTCCCTAAAGATGGACTATACCTTGGAAGTGGAAGATGAAATAAACCCTCTCCTCCTGAAAAGTTCCTTTTTTTCATGTTTTATCACAGCAATGGGAAACCAAAGTAGGACACACTAAATCCAGTTAATAGTTAATGCTGCCTGTACATGCATATGTATAAGGTGCCAACCACTGAAGTGTGGGCAGCCTACCAAGGGCCGCACTGTTGGTTAAAACTGACTTTCCTTCCCCAACAACTGCCAATAACTCCTCTGCTAGGAGTGGGGCCTCAGGTGCCCCTTCCTCTGCATGGTGGAGTTTTGGCCATCTTGACCTTCTGCAGGTTTTCGGCTGGCAGCCACAGCCACTGAGTTCATGAGTACAAGGGCCATTTCTGGTTCAGAAGACATTATTTTTCAGCATTTTTCCCCAATCCCAATCCCTACCCCCCACTTTGTGTAATGTTCCCCAAAGCTTTGGAGACAAGGGGGTATAATATAGGTGTTCCATTTAGGACTGAGTACTCCACAGTAACTTATTCTCTACACTTTGATCAGTTGTAAGCCTCTGCATTCACTGCCATTCCCTTCATAAAGAAGCTTCTGTTACTAAGGGTGAGAGTGGCACTGTTCTATGGATAAGATGGTATTTAGAAGGCAGCTTATTTCAAGAATGTTTTTACATAGTTTTCTATTGTTCTCACTCAATATATACTACTAAATTATTTATATGTAAAATACTCCTTTTTAAGCTTCTAAAAATAATTTCTGAAGCATAATTCACAGTACTTGATTTGAAATTTTTATTTTTATTTTATGTATATGAGTGTTTTGCCTGCATATATATAAGTGCACCCATGAGAGCAATGGCCATGGAGACCAGAAAAGAGTGTTAGATCCCCTGGAACTATAATTACAGATGGCTGTTAGCTGCCATGTAGATGCTGGAAACTGAACCCAGGTTCTCTGGAAAAGCAGCCAGTGCTCTTAATTACTGAGTCATCTCTCTAGCCCCACATTTTCTAATTTTAAATGACAGAAGACACCCAGACTGAAACACAGTGCTTAATGATGATGGCCAAGAGTTTTAAAGATCAGCAAGCACCATGTAGCAATACCAGAACAAGATTTATACACAGCTGCTGAACAGAAGCCATCCTGTTCCTGTGAAGCTCCTCCATTCTAGAAAGCAAAATTTCAGCTTGTACTTTAAAGGTCTAAAAATGAGATAATCTCCTAGTCAAAAGGCTGCATCAAGTACACAGCACAACTAAAATGAAACCGCCTTGCTTCATTATAAATGCAACTGCTATGTTCTAGACCAGTGCTGGTCAATACACAGACAGGAGAACTTGAAACGGGGTGACTTAGGACAAAGATGCTCTGAAAATGTAAATACACAGTGGGTTTCCAAAAATTCAGCATGAGAAAAAAGCCACTATTACATAAGGTTTTTTTTATACTCATTACCTGTTGAAATAATAGAGTTATTAATTTAAGCTGATTCTTTTGACTTTCTAATGTAGCAGTTAGAAAATTTTTAATTACATATGTGATTCTCACCACGTACCTGTTAAACAAATATCTTCTCAATGGCCTTGGGCCCACTCAGGAAATGAAAGACTGGCGAAGTACTAACGACAAAGGAAACACCAGTTTCCATGTTCTGCTGACAGGTTTTGTGGGAAGGATGCCCAGTCTTGACAGTACTCCCAGCTGTCATTTACAACAAGCACATCATAAACACCCCGAGTCTCCACCAACTTTGCTCAGAGTTGGGTTAGTTGAGTATCATTTTCTTAGAACTCAAATTTTTCTAATGTTGCTGTTATAAAAAATTGTAAGTCTAGTGTATTAGAGCAGTACAATTATTATCTCAGTTCTGTGCTGCACAACTCTGGAAGGTTCTGCTGCTTTCTCTGCTCTGGTAAGGCTAGCATCAAAACCACCCTCACTGTGCTGCCCCAGGGACCATGTAGTGCTCTGGAACTAAATAGCTTCCTGTGACCAACTCCAGGTAGGTACTCCCAGAACCTATCTCCCCACCCACTAACAACCCCACCCACTACACCGTCCTAAGACATCATGGCATCCTATGACCCTAACCCCAGCTAAGGATGCCCAGAGCTAGGCCACCTGCCCACAAACTACCCCTCCGACTGCACCACCTGGAAACCTTCAAGCAAACTTGAAGCCCCAACACCAGCTAGGGACCTCCAGAGCCAATTCACCAGCTTATAAACCACCCATCTACCCTGCTGCCCAAGGACTGCATGGCATCCTGTGACTTTGACCCAAGGTAGGGACTCCCAGCCTAGCCTCCACATGACCTACCTGATGTCCATGTGGCATCCTCCACCTGGCTCCAGGGAGCACTGCTCTGTGACCCAGCCCCAGCCAACCAAGGACCACCTATAGAATCCAGTGAGCAGTCCTTCACAGACTTCTGAAGATCAACCATGAGAATCTAATCCTACAGGTTTGTTCCTGGGCTCACAAGTCCCTAGCTGTATTATGGATAGGTGAACTTGTGATACCCAATGCACATCAGCACAGCATTGCCCCAAGACTGAATCCCAAGCAGCACTCAGCTGGTCCACAACCTGACAAGCTGGGGTAACAGCAAAGATCCAAATGCCCACCTAACAAAGGTGAGACCATATATAGATAGCAGAAATCACCACCACCACTGACCTAACTCCAGATGCCTAGGTCCCATTGTTATGAGAGTCACCACTTTCAAATCAGATACCAGGGACAGACTGGAGGATCACAGCTTTTATTCCTACCAATAGGGATGTAGGGGAATCCTCTGGAATAGACTGAGCACTAGGATATAGTTTTTTACAGCACTGATAATCCAGCATCATCCCAGACCCATTTTGTCATTGGTGGGTTTGAACCCCTGCCTACAATGCCTGTGGACTAGGCACAAGGGTCACAGAAGCCTTCTAGCCTACATGACCAGAGACCATAAACAGGAGTTTCAGGCAGGAAGCATATTTATAAAAGCAGAATTTAATAAAGAAATAGAATTCCTGATGAAAACCCAAACTGAAATAAAACTTAAAATGAGAAACTCGGTGAAATAAAAAACTTAGTAGTGGGGGGTGGAGAGATGGCTCAGTGGTTAAGAAAACTGGCAACTCTTGCAGAGGACCTGGGTTTGACTCCCAGTCCCCATATGGCAGCTAACAACTGTCTGTAACTCCATTTCCAGGGTATAGGGTGCCTTCTTCTGACCTCCATGGGCATTATATGACAAGGGTGCTCTTACGTACATGCAGGTAATACACTCATACACATAAAATAATAATAATAAAAGAAAAACCTCAGGGGAGTCCAGTGTGGTGACACATTCCTTTAATCCTAGCACACACTTGCAGGCAATACACTCCTACACATAAAAATTAAAATAATAAAAATATTTTAAGAATATCAAGCCTTGAAGACAGGGTAGAGAAATTGAATCAGTCAAAAGAAAATGTTAAATCTAAAGAAACCCAGGAATGGAATGCACAGGAATTCTGAAACACTAAAAAGACCAAACATACAAATTATAAACACAGAAGAATAATCCAGGTCATAGAAGAAAACAATACAAAGAATCAATGAAAAAAAAAAGTTGGTTCTCTGAAAAGATTAAGAAAATTGACAAATGTTTAGTTAAATTAACCAAAAGAGAGGATCCTAACTCATGAGATCAGAGATGAAAAAGGAAACAGTATACCAGATACTGAAGAAATTCAGAAAATCATGACATACTTTAAAAATCTATATTCCATGGCTGCTGGGGAGATGGCTTAGCAGTTAAGGGCACTGATGCCTAACAATCAACTGTAACTACAGTTCCGGGGGATCTCAAGCTTAAGACCCAAGAATGTAAGAGTGATCTTTGAGAAAATAAACAAGGGGCTAGAGAGACGGCTCAGCAGTTAAGAGCACTGGCTGCTCTTGCAGAGGACCTGAGTTCAGTTCCCAGTATCCACATGGCAGCTAATAACTGTCTGTAACTCCAGTTCCAGGCAAGTCCAACACCCTCTTCTGACCTCCGTGGGCATTGCATGACACGGGTGCACTTGCACACTTGCAGGCAATACATTCACATACATAAAATAATAATAAATAAACAAATAATATAGTGTCTTCATACAGAAATGGAAAAGCACTGAGTTGGTTCAGTTTTCAGAAGGTTCTGTCCAGGGTTACTTGGTAGAACATCATGGAGCAGAGGCCTACGGCAAGGGAGGTTCTTCACCTCATAGACTAGAAGGAGAAAGAGAGAGGGACAGGGATAAGTACAGCCCTTCAGGATATAACCCCAATGACCTACTTATTCTAACTAGACCCCACTTCTCAAAGTTTCCAGAACCATCAAAAAATAGCACCACTAGCTGGGGGTCAAGTATTGAACATAGCCTGTGAGCAGTATTTCATATTCAAATCACAACAAGGGTAAGTATCAGATATTAGCTGTTCTAAGATGTTATAAAATAAAATTTCTAAGTTTACTAAGTTCTAATAAAACAATTACACATTCCAAAGGGGAAACTAAAAACTGTTAATAGTTTTAAAACAGTGTGAAAATAGAAGGTAGATGAAAAATAATAAGATATGCTGTACTATTAACTGTCTAAAAACTCATTAGAAGTGTTTCGAATTCCATTTCAGGTTGCCATATTCACAAGAGAAAAGCCTCAAACCTGAATGTAGCCAGCCTCCTTGACACTAAGAATTTACATCTGTGTTAATTTATTATAGTCTATCCTGCCATGGACTCCTAAGCAATAGTGTAAAGGAAGATTACTGTAGACATCTAGGTAACACACAGTGATGATTTACTCCAAAGAAAGCGCTGGCTGGCTGGGCATGGCAGCACGGGCCTGTAACCCCAGCTTGGGAGACTGAGGCAGGAATACTGTCAATTTCCTGCCAGCCTGAGTTGCAGTTGTGGGGAGGGAGGGAAAAATATAAGAGAGAGAATACATAGGATAACTGCCCCTCTGTATATAAAAAAACAGTAATCTGAAAGTAAAATACGGTGTCCCCCTCAAAGTGGTAATATATTAACAATAATGTTTATTCTATTTGTTTCTACTTTAAGTTTCTACAATGACTATACTTTATAAAACAAAATGATCCATTACAAAAATTTGCTAACATTTTTGAAAGAGTGAAAATGACAGGCTTTGAAATAGTATAAGATAAAATAATATCGGAGAGTATCACAGACTCGCTGAAAACATTAATCTTTTGTTTTTGTGACTACATCCCTGATAGCAGAGTACACCTATTTCTGAACATGCTTTTATCAGTGTCCTAGTTTGACTCTCCATTGCTATGACAAAACACTCTGACCAATACCAACTTGGGGAGAAAGGGTTTATTTAGCTTACATATCCCAGGTCACAGTTCATCCAGGAGCCCAAGGTAGAAACTCAGGGCAGGAACCTGGAGGCAGGAGCTAGAGCACAAGACATGGAGGAATGCTGCTTACTGGCTTGCTTCCTTGGCCCCTGCTCACCCTGCTTTCTTATGCAACACAGGCCCACCTGCCCAGGGGTGGCACCACTCACAGTAGGCTGGGCCCTCTCACATCACTCAACAATCAAGTAGGTGCCCCATGGACATGGCCACAGGCCAATCCAATGAAGGCAATTCCCCAATTGAGACTCCCTCAACCCAGGTGTGTCAAGTTGATACTAAAGCTATCCAGCACAATTGACCCCTTGTCAACTTGATACACATATATCACTATTAAACCATAACCTTTCTGATTCTTGTCCCCAAGACACAATATTAACATTAATATCACAACATAAGATAGTCCAACCTTAAAAACCCCACAAAAATCTAAACACTTAAGAGTCCATAGTCTGTGGGGACCTAAAGTCCCCCACCTTCCAGAGGTCTGAGAAGAAGTTACTGGGGCGCGGCCTCACTTGTTTTAAAAGTCTGAAGGATACTTCCGCACTGCTGAGGAGTGCATGATCAGCGCGTGGCCATCCTTAAGATACACCCTCGGGGGGAGGGGGGATTTCCAGGTGCCTTTTTAAGCTCTGTAACACCTGAAATAAATGAGTCCCTGCTTGACTGGGCTCCCTGTTGTGTCTGATTGTCCCCAGTACTGGGGGTGGCGTGGGCTGGCGACTGGCACGCTTACTCATCCCCAATCATCACTGCACGGGAGTCACTGGCTCAAACCCCCAGCAACTGGTGCCCAGCATGGTGCTTGAAGGAAGGTGAAAAGTAGAAAAGAAAGAAAGAAAAATAACAGATTGGGGCCAATTGAGAAGTTCGGGGTAAGCGAGACACGAAAGATGGGTAACACAATCACTAAGCCTGAGGACCTGGCGCTTAAAGCACTGAGAGATATGCTTAAAAGCAGGGGATTGGATCTGGTAGCTCAAAAGGTTTGGGCAGAGGCTGTTCAATTGGCTCCCTGGATACTTGGGGCTAAAGGTTTTACTGGGGATACATGGGAACATGTGGAACGTCTAGCTCAACAAAGGGAGGTTCAACTGGGGGTTGATCCGCAGCTGGAGTTTCTACCCTTTTATTTTGGCCTTAAAGGCATGCTTTCGGCCCGAGAGCCCTAAGCCCTTGGCACCACCTCCTGACGAGCCTTCAGAAACCCTGTCATGGGAATCATGGGAAGAGTTTGAGGAAGAAGGCAGAAATGCAACAGAAGTGAAACCAAAAGCAGCCAAAGTAACAAGCAGCATCTCGGGTGCCCTGGCCAGCTTCAGGGCTTCCTGAAACCCATGAAAACTGTCCCCATTTTCAGGACCCTGCCCCACTCAGGAGGCTTCTGTGAGGCCACGGGTGGAAGCATATCCTATTAATGTAAACCCAGGAGGTGCTCGCCCTGACCCCTGGTATCCCTGGAAGGCGAAGGATTTAAAGGAATTTAAAAAGACGGAGGCTGAGGATGGCCCAGGATCACCCTGGGTAGATACTCTCCTCCAAGGCTTGGCTCATCAGCAGTGTACTGCAAAGGATTGGCTGGACCTCACCAAAGCAGTCCTTCCTAGCCCTATATATATTAAACGGTGTGCCCTTTTTAAGGAGGAATGCAGGATACAGGCTGACAGGAATGCAAGTGCCAACCCACTGGTCCCCATTACTTTTGGGATGTTGACTGGTTCAAGTGACTGTTATGCCACAGGGGAGCAACATTCGGGAATTCTGGCCCCATATACAGAACAGGTCAGGGTCATAGGATTAAATGCTTGGAGGAAATTGGATGAGGGGCCTACCAAATCCCCCTTGCAGGGATTAATCAAAAGCCCGGTGAACCCCTCTATGAGTTTATAGACAGAGTAGAGAAGAGCTTAAAACGAAAATTACCCCCAGGCCCATTGAGGGAGC
>NW_008352325.1:903745-905755 GCF_000622305.1 Nannospalax galili | reverse complement strand
GAGGTGGGGTATCAAAAAGACCCCCATCTATGCCCTGTCCCCAGTGTTGCAAAGGGTTCCATTGGCAGAAGGATTGTAAATCCAGATTTGATATTGAAGGAAAGCCTTTAAATTAAGTGGGGGGCAGTCTCCAGCCCCATTGACAAAAGGAGGACTTCCCCATGATCAGCTACATTTACAATGCCCTCGGGGAGGGATCGGGAGAGGAGAAAAACCTATGGTGAATTGGACAGTCCCTATTATCCCTGGTATAAGGCCCTAGATGGATCTTGAAATAGATGGCAGGAGGTTTCGCTACCTAGTGGGCATGGGGGCTGATAGAACCATTCTTAGAAAGGAGGAGGTCCCATTACGATGGCACCTAGTTTCTGGGCCCTGAATCCTAGGTGTGGGAGGATACACCCCATCAGAGGAGACTCGAGAATGGCTCACCTGGCAGGATGCAGATGGAGCTAAAGGGGAGGTGTGACCCCTGGTGGCGGCAGGGTTATCCACCAACCTTATAGGACAAGATATTTGGGGGGACGCACAGGCCTGCATAACCTTTTGGATCTTGAAGAGTCTGATAGGCTTCCCGAGTCAGCAACTCAGGGGTTGTCTCGCCATACCAATTACAGGGGGGACCCAAAGAAAGAGCATCGGGTTCACCCCCCAATTCTAAGGGCCACTGCCCCTCAGGTTCCGGCTATCTGGTGGTCCCATGGGGTGCCGGTATGGGTGGAGCAGTGGCCATTGCCTGAGACAAAGCTACAGGCCTTAAAGGAAATTGTGTAGGAGCAATTATGGTTGGGCCACATCCAGCCTTCTATAAGTCCATGGAACATGCCTGTCTTTGTTATTAAGAAAGCCTCTGGTAAGTGGAGAATGTTGCAAGACTTGCAAAAAGTCAATGCTAGAATGACCCTAGTGGGTACACCCTTAAGGGGACTGCCTTGGATCCTTGCTATTCCCTCAGATTTTTTTTTTTTATAGTTACAGGCATTAAAGATTTTTTTTTTCTATCCCTCTACAACCCCAGGATTGTGAAAATTTTGCTTTCTCTTTACCTTCCACCAACTTTAAAACGCCTGATGAGAGGTATGAATGGACTGTTTTACCCCAAGGTATGGCCAATAGTCCAGCATTCTGCCAAAGCTATGTGAAGACCCTTTTACGGCCTGCTCACTTGCTGCCACATGCCACTGTGTACGTTTATATGGATGATATAATCTTGGGAGCCCCAAGCCCCCAACAATTAGAAGAGTTATATAAGGTTACTCAGAAATGTCTACAGACAGGCAGACTCCATGTATCCGCTGATAAAATACAGACTATTGCTCCCTTTAAAATTCTGGGAACCACACTCTCTTTGGAAGGAGTAAGTCCTTTAAAACCACAACTGGCTGTCAGGCCCACCGTAACCCTGACAGAACCACAAAAATTATTAGGAGAAATTAATTGGCTATGAGCCTGGATGCCTATTCCCACTGAGACTTTAAGACCACTGTTTCGGTTGCTAGTAGGGAAACAGCCTTCAGAACTAATCACCTGGCTCCTCAACACCTGGACATCTTACATGAGGTCCAGGATGTCCTGGACTGAGCCCAACTTGCCCAGTACACGCCTAGTAAAGATCTTGAGTTATGGGTACTCTCCGGTGAGACCCTGATGACATCCGTCCTACGCAGGATGGAAAGGCCCTTCAATGGTTGCATGCCTCTCTGGGAGGCGTAACGTGGGTTTATACACCCATGGATCAATTGGCTGACCTGATTGAGAAAGGACGTGATGTAGCTCTGAGACATTATGGCATAGACCCTTTTAAAATTGTTATCCCTTATTGGCTTAGGGATTTTGAATGGCTCTGCAGAAATAATATCCGAGTGGCCATAACCTTGGAAGGGTTCCTGGGAAATTTGGACTGTCATTATGGCCCTCATAAATGGGTGACCTCCTTTCGTGCCCTCTGTTGGGATGCCCCCCGGCTCTTTGTCAAGGAGCCGTTAGTAAAAGCCTATAATGTTTACACTG
>NW_008352325.1:893930-902420 GCF_000622305.1 Nannospalax galili | reverse complement strand
AAGTGTCTTTACCAGATAATTCAACAACAGAGGACCCTTGGAACTGCCATGGCCCACCTCCTCATGATTATGGACTCCCCCAGGACCCCCTCCGGTTGCCTATGCTTGGCTAACCGAGTTAGGCAGACCAAGACTGTCACAAGCTGGCATTACCCATGCGGCTGCCCTTAATCATGACGCATTTTTAGCCAAGGACGGGTAAGATGTCCCATGGCAAGCACTCCTAAGACAGGACATGCACATGGCCAGGTGCATGGTCCAGGTCAGAGTTGACACAATCTAAGACAGGCAAAAATGCATAAGGTTAGAGGAAGGAGATAGCCATCTCTCCTCAGGGAACCCGTCTATGAGGTGGGTAACCCATGAAATAAAGTCAGTCCATCCTTAAAATAAAAATAAAAGGGGGAGATGTGGGGACCTAAAGGCCCCACCTTGCAGAGGTCCAAGAAGAAGTTACTGGGGTGCGGCCTGACTTGTTTTAAAAGGCTGAAGAATACTTCCACACTGCTGAGAAGTGCATGTTCAGCACCTGACCATCTTTAAGACACACCTTTGGGGGGGGTGGATTTCCAGGTGCCTTTATAAGCTCTGTAACGCCTGCAATAAATGAGTCCCTGCTTGACTAGGCTCCCCGTTGCGTCTGATTGTCCCCGGTACTGGGGGCAGTGTGGGCTGGTGAATGGCGCGCTTACTCATCCCAAATCATCACTGTGGGGGGGGTCGCAGGCTCAAACCCCCCGCACATAGTCTCTTTTAAAAGTCTCTTAACTGTGGGTGGGCTTCTGTAAAATCCAAAAAAAAAAAAAAAAAAAAAGTACTGTCTTATTTCAAAGGGAAGAATCGGGCACACCTAAGCAAAACCAAAGTCCAGAAAAGTAGCTCAAGGCTGGACATCTGGGACTCACTCACAACCTTCTGGGCTCCATAGGGTTCTGGCAACTCCACTTCTCTGACTCTGCCATCCACAGCACACACAGGTCATTTCGCAGACCCAGGCCAGCTCCATTCCATACCTACTGCTGTCCTTGGTGGTCGTCCCATGGTCCTGGCATCTCCAAAAAGCTGGGGTCTCCACTGAAACTGATGCTACACCTTCACCAATGGCCTCTTCTTGCCTCTCCAGGTGCAAAGCCTCAGATTCTCTCCATGACCCCTTCAATCCTGGGGTCTTCACTGCAACTGAAGCTGCACTTTCACCTATGGCCTTTCCTGGCCTCTCACAGTGCCAAGCCTCAGCTGCTCTGTGACCCCTTCACGCTTTCAATACCACCACCATGCAGGAGACTGTTAGATATTACCAAGTCCTGTTTCTAGCTTGAGATGGAGGCTCAGGTCCCCTCTGTATGCTGATCCTGAGGAAATACCTCCCAGAAGATTTCACCTCAGTGATGCTGGTCTCTTATTACTTAGAGCTGATTTTTCAGCCCCAGCTAACCAGCATCAATTGTCCCAGTAAAGCAAAGGTTTTGCTTCAGGTTCTGGTTTCTTCTTAATCACAGCTGATTCTTCAGCCCTAGCTGACCAGAACCCACAGATTCTCAATTCAAAATGTCACACAAACAGCCCCAATAGTCTCTACTTCCCTTTGAAGCTTCACAAGCCAGGCCTCCATCATTCACAACTCTTTCAACATAACTGTTCCAAGAGCCACATGAACAAACTCTGAGCACTCAATGGCTTTTCCAGCCCAAAGTTTGGAATGCTTCCACAATCCTCCTAAAAATACTAAGGTCAGGTCTGTCACAGCAATATCCCACTCTCTGGTACCAATTTCTGGTACCAATGTCTCCCCATTACTGCAACACTCTAACCAATACCAACTTGGGGAGGAAAGGGCTTATTTGGCTTACATATCCCAGGTCACAGTTCATCCAGGAGCCCAGGGTAGAAACTCAGGGCAGGAACCTGGAGGCAGGAGCTGGAGCACAGGCCATGGAGGAATGAATGCTGCTTACTGGCTTGTTCCCCTGACCCCTACTCAGCCTGCTTTCTTATGTAACACAGGCCCACCTGCCCAGGGGTGGCACCACCCACAGTAGGCTGGGCCCTCCCACATCACTCAACAATCAAGAAGGTGCCCCATGGATATAGCCACAGACCAGTCCAATGAAGGCAATTCCCCAATTGAGACTCCCTCAACCCAGGTGTGTCAAGTTGACACTAAAGCTATCGAGCACAATCAGTTAATCTTGTTTGGAAAGAAAACCACAGTTTACAGACCAGAAGGTGTTTATGTAGCTTAGTTTCTGATACTTTCACTATGGCCCTTGGAGGGATATTAAATCTATCTAAACCAAGTAAGCAATGCTGTTTCAGATGTAAACTACTATACACTGGCAAACACTGAGAAACATGGAGGCTTCCAAAGCAATTTTATTGAATAAAAGATCACATCAATCACACATACTTTCACATAAAATTGTAATCAGACTAGATTCAATTTGAGTTCAGTATTCTTATTATGTATCTTCAAGACTCCTTAGAAGCAAAAAGGTCATTCTCTTTTAGTAAGCTTATACATCAGATAACTGGAAGGCAACACAACATTATTAATATAGGGTACATCAGTCAGTATTCAGCTTGAAGTATAGAATTCAGGATACACCCCCCAAAACACAAGCAACACTCCATCCTATGCTAACAGTTAAAAGACTGTACTATAAAGATGCCATCTCTTCTTTTCAATTGTTTTACTTCCCACAACCAAATGTTTTGTTCCAGTTTTCATAAAGTTCTAGGTCTTTTGGAGACACACTAGGTCGCACAGTTCTAAAAGCATTTTCAAAATCAGTGTAAGTTATTGGTCGAACTTGATCTGGGGTGATGGTAGCAATGTCAGCAGTGTGCAAACTTCGGATAGGACCAAGAGAAGCTTCTCTGCAAAGTTGTGTCATGTCTGCTCCAGAAAACCCTTGAGAATGCTGCACCACCAGCTCAGTTTCTTCATCACTGAGGCAACACTGCTCTTTGGACATGAGATTAATTACTATCTGTTTTCTAGCTGAAGCTTCTGGGAGGGGAATATAAAGCCTTTTCACCAATCTTCTCCGGGCAGCTTCATCGATCTCTTGGGGCCGATTTGTGGCTCCCACCACTAATATACGGTCTTCAGCAGACGTGCTTGCTCCATCTAACTGAACTAAAAACTCGGTTTTTATCCTTCTAGAAGATTCATGCTCCCCATCTCCTCGCTGAGATAACAGAGAATCAATTTCATCAATAAATATCACAGCTGGCTGCTGATACCTTGCAACAGCAAAAAGCGCACGGACCATTTTCTCCCCCTCACCTACCCACTTAGAAGTCAAGGATGAAGCAGAGATGCTGAAGAACGTCGCCCCTGACTGACTAGCAATGCATTTGCCAATTAGGGTTTTACCAGTCCCTGGAGGGCCAAAGAGCAAAATTCCTTTAGGGGGGCCTCGTAACCCAGTAAAGATATCTGGCCTCATCATGGGCCATACAACGATTTCCTTTATTGTGGCTTTGGCAAATTCTACTCCTGCAATGTCTTCCCAATTTACTGGAGGCCCATGGTCCATAATTTCATTCATAATAAGTTCAATCATCTTTGGCTCCAAGTTCTTCAGACGGTCATCAAGAGGATGTGCTGCCTCTGAGGGCCCTGTCCCACTCAGCTTATACTGCAGCCCTCCATTCTGCTCTCCTCCATCTGACTTGGCTACAGGAGGAATAAATTTTCCAAATATCCCCCGAGACCTCCCAGCTCCCAGAGACTTCTTAACGCCCCCATATGAAGATCCTGATGCACGCTGGGGTTGGTGGCACTTTTTTTGCTGATCTGCCCATAACTGTTCTTTTGCAGTTTTAAAGGAAGGCAGGCAGTTATCCTCCCTTTGGCCACTGTCTTCTGTTTTACTAAAAGCCTTATTCAGTACTGGATTAGAAATCATGTCAATCATGCCAGAACCATAAAAAGCCTTCCTTTCCTGTGGATTTTCAGAGCCAGAAGGTAAACCGGACTGATTAGATAAAAACATACTTAGTCCTGTGTTGGCTTTAGGAGAGCTGCGACTTTCCTTTTTGGTATTTCCAAATAATGGTGTAGCATGGAATTTTCCAGTGGCTGATTCAAATAAAGGTGTTGAGGAGGTGGGACAAGCCTTTGTGGTGCTAGTCACCATAGGTGGTGGAGCACTCTGAGGCTGACTATGCCCCGGATTGCTCCCAGGGGTCCTTCGGGTTCTATCTGAACTGGGTAAAATGTCACCCTCTCCAAGACCACCACAGACACTAAATTTAAGATCAAAGACAGCAGCTTCTTTACGGGTGCCTACTGCTTCGTCGGCAGGTTCTAATAGAGACTCCTTCATTTTCTGGCCAGCTTGCATCATCTTCTGTACACTACTCATCTTGAGAACATTATTTATTGACAGTCTGGATTGCCACTTGTCACTGTCAGCCTGTTGAGATCTTGCCAAAGCTAAAATGTTTTCTGCGTAATTATTCAAGCCAGTTTCAACATTGTCAGAATCAACAATTGCAGAATATTTTTCTGCATACCTTTTGAACAGTCTGGCAGCACAGACCTGAGAGATCTCTGAGTTTGCCCATGCATACTGAATGCGTAATATGTGTGCACGGTATGCATCTGCTTTCTGCTCTGCTGTGCAAGAGCCAGCCGTAACTGTGAAGTAGTTCTTCTGCCATTCACTCAGGTGCACAGATCTAGAGCTGGAGGCCTGCATGTCAGGAGTTCTGTAACACAACAAAATTGAAGTCAAATCAGTATCAAGAAAACAAAAGTATAATACTTTAAAATTCTCTGCAAAGGAAGATAAAATGGATTTATTTATAAGGTAAATTTATAAGGACAGATTATTTATTTGTAAGAGAAATATCTAATTAATTGTAGATTTCAAGTACCCAAGATATAAAGATACAACAACAGAGACTTTTTTACTGAATTTTTTGTGTATTCCATACAGAACAGCTCAAACAGTCTTAATCATCTTTATACACCTGTCCCCATTGGCTCCCTCTCAAATCTCTCCCACCCCACTGGAGCCTTCTCCCACCCAAGGCTCAGGGACCATCTCGGAAGAGGGGACAGAAAGATTGTAAGAGCCAGGGAGGAGATGTGTAACTGTATGGAAACAGAGACCTACAAGCTCCTGGGAACCTGCCCATATGATTGTATGACAATGATATAGTTTTTAAGGTTAAAGACAAGTAAATAATGACTTCTTGAAGACTAAATTGTTTTAGTTATATAATAATTTTCCTACAGAGAGAACATTCATAGGTTTAAACAGAAAGGATTTAAACGTAATCAGAGAGAGGGGCTAAGGATGTGGCTTGGTTGGTAGAGTTCTTGTTACTATGCCTCAAGCCTTGGTTTTGCTTCCCAGCACTGCATAAACTGGGCATAACTACATATGCCCATAATCCTAGCACCTGGGAGGTGAAGACAGGAAGTTCAAGGTCACCCTCAGCTATACAGCAAGTTTGAGGAAACTCTGGGACCCATGAGACTCTATTCCCCATTCTAAAAAGAAAGAATGTAATCAAAGAAAGGATTTAAAGGTGGACAGTGATAAAGGAAGACACCTAATACCAGTCTCTAGCCTACATACATGTGTGAACACTTGCACACATGTGCACATGCATGCATACACCACACATAAAAGAAAAGACAAAATTAACACTTTGATATCATACTCTTGTATCTAGATAGGTCATCCAAAATGAAAAAAATCAACAAAGAAATCTCAGAGTTTAACTACGATACAGATGAAATGGGTTAACAGATGTCTATAGAATGCTACATCGAACAGAAAAAGAATACAAATTCTTTTCGGCATCCCGTGGAATCTTTTCTAAATAGATCACATTCTAGGTCACTAACTAAGTCTTACTAAATACAAAAGAAAATAATCTCTTGTGAGGTTGAGGAGATGGTTCCGTAGGTAAAGCGCTTGCCACGTAAGCATGAGGACTTGAGTTTGGAGCCCCAGTACACTGAAAAGAAGCTGGCATGTAGTTTGTCTGTAAACTCAGCACTGAGAGTGAGGGGCTGAACAGATAGGTCCCTGGGACTTGCAAGCTCCAGGTTCAGTAAGAGTCTGCCTCAAAAAACTGTGCGAAGTGACTGAGGAAGACACCTGACATGAACCTCTGGCTCCACATGGGCACTCACAGGCCAGTACACCTGCACACACACATGCACACCACACACACGCACACCACATACACACCCACATACACACACATATACGTGAAAAAAATCTCTTGATCTAAGATCACAGTGCAATAAAATCAGAAATCAATACTAAGAAAAATTACACAGCTACAAGGAGATTGAAGAGTACAACCTTGTACAGCAGTGAGTGAGTCACTGAAGATAGTGAGGAGAAAATAACAAAGTTCCTGGAACCAAATGAAAATTAACACACAGCCAGTGTTGATGGCGATCACTGGTAGGATATGCTGAAGGAGGCAGAGGCAGAAGGATCTGGCCAGCCTGGGCTACACATTTTTTAGCCGGGCATGGTGGTGCACACCTTTAATGCCAGCATTCCGGAGGCAGAGACAGGTGGATCTCTGTGAGTTCAAGGCCGGCCTGGTCTACATAGTGAGTTCCAGGACAGCAGGAGCTACAGGGCAACCCTGTCTCAAAAAGACCAAAAAAAAAAAAAAAAAAAAAGGAAAGGAAAAAGAAAATTAAGCACAAAATACCAGATTCCTTGGGCTACAACTAAGGTAGTCTTAGAAGGAAAGTTTATGAATTTATGGCTATGACAACTTTTATTGAAAAAGCATAAAGATCTCAAATAAATAACCTAACAGTGAGCCAGGGTCCTAGAAAAACAAGGACAATCCAAACCCAAACAGCAAGAAACAATAAATATCAGGGCAGAAATTAATGAGATTACTACAGATGTCAAACAGAGTCATTAGCAAGTGCTGTAAGAACTTACATTCCTAAAACTGGAAAATTCAGAAGAAATGAATAAATTCCTAGACACATATTTTACACCAAAATTAAATGAAGAAGATACAGATGACTTTAAACAGATCCACAAGAATCGATGAGACTGGAGTGGTGACAACAAAGGGAAGTCCGAGTCTAAACGGAAGACCTTGCAATTCTAACAAACTTTAAAGAGCTGACACCAATACTCTTCAAACTGTTTTTAAAATAGAGAAAGAACACTACTAAACTCATTCTACAAACCAGTATTACCCTAATATCAAAACAGAATAAGGATGCAATGACAGAAGAAAACTGGATAGCCATTGCCCTGATGAACATGGATATAAGAAATTCTCAATAAAGTTCTTGCAGATGGAATTCAAGAACACATCAAGATCATAAACCATGATTTCATTCAAGGTTGGTTCAACATATACAAATCATTGTGATTTCAGCAATATACAGACTGAAGGACAGAAACCACATAATTGCTTCATGATGAAAGTCCTGAAGAAACTAGGAATAGAAGGAACACACATCAACATAATAAATATATATACAAACCGACAGGAAATATCATACTAATAGGGAGACCGAGCATTTCCTCTAACATCTGAAAGGAGAAAAGACTGCCTACTCTCTCCATTCCTTTCTTTTACAAAATATTTTATTTATTATTTTATTTTATGTGTGTGTATTGCCTACATGTAGGTAAGTGCACCCATGTTGTGCAATGCCCTCAGATGACAGAAGAGGCTTTCAGATCCCCTGGGACTGGAGTTACAGACAGTTGTTAGCTGCCATGTAGGTGCTGGGATTCGAACCCCGGTCCTCTGCAAGAAGTCAGTGTTCTTAACCGCTGAGCCATCTCTCCAGCCCCTACCCTCTCCATTCTTATTCAACGTAGTGTTTAAAGTCTTAGGTAGATCAATATGCAAAGAAACAAAAGGGTTACAAATGACAAAGAAGTAAAATTATCCTTATTTACAGATGACATGATTATAAGATCCTAGACTCCAACAGAAAATTCTTAGATCTAATAAATGCTTTTAGCAAAGTGGCAGGACATAAAATCAACACACAAAAATTGGTAGCTTTTCTATACACTAATAACAAACTCACCAAGAAAGAAATCAGGGGGGAAGTCCTATTTATGTTTCTTTTTTTCCAATTTTTTATTTTTATTTTATGTTTATGAGTGTTTTGCTTGCATATATGTAAATATGTTATGTACATGCAATGCCCACAGAGATCAGAAGAGGGCACTGGATCTCCTAAAACTGGAATTAAGGATAGGTGTTAGCTGCTGTGTAGGTGCTAGGAACCAAACCCAGGTCCTCTGCAAGAGCAGTCAGTGCTCTTGACCTCTGAGTGATCTGTCCAGTCCCCCATTTACAAGTTTCAAAAAATTAAATTCTTAGAAGTAGAGATAGCTATGAAACATCTTAAAAGTTGTTCACCATCCTTAATAATAACATCCCTAATAATTAAGGAAATGCAAATTAAAACCACTTTAAGATTTCATCTTACCCCAGTCAGACTGGCTAAGATCA
>NW_008352325.1:893170-893727 GCF_000622305.1 Nannospalax galili | reverse complement strand
TTGTACATCCATGTTTGTTGCTGCTCTTTTCACAATAGCTAAGAGATGGAAGCAGCCTAAGTGCCCCTCAATTGATGAGTGGATAATGAAAATGTGGGTCATTTGTACGATGGAGTTTTACTCAGAAGTAAAGAAAGATGAAATCATGAAATTTGCAGGTAAATGGATGGAACAAGAAGCTGTTATACTAAGTGAAGTGACACAGAATCAGAAAAAAAAAACAAGTATGTTCTCCCTCATTTGTGGATCTTAGCATCAAATCCTTATATGTGACTATATATCCTGATTTAACTGCAAGAGCCATGAAAATGGAAAGGAATCAGGGAGGTAAAGGGAAAAAAGGAGCCTGAGAGAGAGTAACAGTAAGAGACAGGTGCTAACGGGTAAAATGATTTTTTAATGGGAGGGAGAAGGGAGGGCTGTACCAGAAACCATGAGGGTAAAAGGGAAAAAGGAGCTCAAGAGAAGGGGGCCATAAGAGAAAGGTATTATCAGGGGTGATATGGAGAAAATGGGTTACTTTACTGGGGAGGAAGGAAGGAGGGTTAGACAGGGAA
>NW_008352325.1:883014-892352 GCF_000622305.1 Nannospalax galili | reverse complement strand
AGCTGACCTTCCTAAAACAAAGACCTCTAGATAGGCTGACTAGATTCACCAGAAGGGCAAGTAGTGGGGAATGGCTGGGAGTGCTGACAACACAGCAGACAGTAGCAGGGATATCAGAGTATAAGGGGTCTAGTGGGGGTAGGATGGGAGGGTGCCATCTGGGAAGTGGGTGTATAGTTGAATAAGATGGTTTGGGATGTTCTGTGTGATGCATACACACACAAAATCAACAAATTTTTTTTAAAATGTATTAAATTTGAGGAGGAAGGATGGAAATTTATGTCATGCTAATTAGTAGAGGTGATAGACATTACCACTGAAATCTGTTAGGGTCCGAGTATCAAGAATAATTCCCACAGATACCAAGAAGATTGTAGAAAAAGGTTTATTCAGGAATTTAGAGCAAAAGCAACCAAATGGCGGCTAGCTGGGCACAGACTTCACGAGCCAAAGATGGAGTCTGGCCCCAAACAATAGCAGGAAGGGGCTTTTATTGGGGAACTCCACAGAAACCTGCACGCACCAAGCATCTTTTAAAATGATTGGATGGCCCCATATCCTGAGTACGGGGGAAGTTCTGATTAGACCAGGCTGTCTTCAGGGCATTGGAATGTGCTTGCTGACTGTTATCATTTTAGGGCCAGAAGTTTCTGTTTATACCTTATAAGGCTTTTACATGTCCAGGGCTTGCTTGCTTAATCTATAGCTTCCCAGGGCGGGGGGGGGGGGGGGGGAGCAACTGGAATTTTACAACATGCCTGGGTTTGTCTGAAGAAGCTAGTCAAAATGGAGTTAGTACATTCTGACTTTTCAAAATTTACCTGATGACTTTATAGACATACACAGGTGACAAGGATCCAAGTGAAACCAATTATGACTAGTAATAATCAGATACATACAGATTAGAGATACAAGTGCCAACAGCTCAGTGTTAGTAGCAAAAATAATGAGTCTGTCTGCAAGGAACAATATATTCTAAAATGAAGTGGAGATCTTTTATAAAGGTTAAAAACTCATCCAATTTTATGTCTTAAAGGGCTTATACTGTGTTCAGTATTGTATAACTATTAATTCAACAGCGAACCTAAAAATTTTATAGCCACTTTTGAAAGAGCTGAGATGTACTCTTGCTCTGGAGTGTGTTACTGAATATGTTAAAGCTGTAGTGAAATGCTTCTTCTAATCATGTAGTTATTAAAAAATTTTTAAGAAATGATAAAAAAATAGTAATTCTTCAAAGCATAAAAATTTTCTCCTTAATAATTAGTAGATGTGAAAAACATTACCATTGAAACCTACCAGATGACTTTATATCCATGCTCCGGTGCCAAGGATCTCAGAAAGCTACCGACTGCGACTAATAATAATCAGATATACAGAGATTAGAGATGCATCTGCAAGCATTTAAGTGTTATTTGCATTAAAAATGAGTTTTTCTGTATGTATTTTAATAATGAAATGGAGATCTTTTTTAAAGGTTAAAACCTCATTTAATTTTATGTCTTATAGGGTTTATACTGAGTACAATATTGTATAACTGTAATAATTCAACTGTAAACCTAAAAATTTATAGCCAATTTTGAAAGAGATGCATCTTAGCTCAGGAAAATGTTATTGAATATGTCAATGCTGTTGTAATGAAATGCTTCTTCTAAGTATGTGGTTATTAAATAAATTATTTTTTTAAAAAAAGAATAAACCTACACAAAGAAGTGAAAGATCTCTTTTGTGTTTAGATTTTCATGTGTGTTGATGTATTAGAGGGAGGGCTGCACATGCTGTGTGAGGAGACCAAAAAAACCTCAGGCACCACTCCTCATGCACTGTCCACCTTGTTTGAGACAGAGTCTGTCACTGGCTAGGAGTTCATCAAGCAAGCCAGGCCAGCCTGTCTCTGCTTCCCTAGCATGAGGACTACAAGTGCTTGTCACCATGCCCAGCTTTTTAATGTGGGTTCTGAGGCTCAAACTCAAGTCTCCTGTCTTGCTAAGCACTTTACCAATACTGGGCTATTTCCCTAGCCCAGAGGTGAAAGAGCTCTACAATGAAAACTTCAAGAAAAAGAAAAAAATTGAAGACATACCCCCTCATGCTCACATATAGGCAGAACAATATAAAAACAGCTATATTACCAAAAGTAATCTCTGGATTCAATGAAATCTCCATCAAAATTCTAACACCATTCGTCATAGAACTAAAAAGCTCATGAAATTCACTGGAGGTACAAAAGATCCCAATTAGCTGAAGCAATCCTTAGCAGAACAGCAATTGCTGGAGAAATCATAATAATCAATCCCAAATTATGCTGCAGAGCCACAGTAACAAAAACAGCATGGTATTGGCACAAAAACAAACTGATAGGCCAATGGAATAAAGAACTCGGAAATAAATCCACATAGCTACAGCCATCTAATTTTTGACAAAGGTGCCAAAAACAAACACTGAGGAAAACATAGATTCTTTAACAAATGGTTCTGGGTAAACTGGGCTTCGACAAGTAGAATAAAACTAGAGTTATATCTGTCACCTTGCCAAAAATTAACTAATATCTTAATGTAAAACCTGAAACTTTAAAACTGCTGGAGGAAAACATCCATAAAACAAGAGAGAAGCCTAGGTAAGGATTCTTCTGAACAGGACTCTTAACAGCAAAGGAGATAATCCCAGGAATTGACAAGGAGATTACATGAAGTTAAGAAGCTTCTGTACAGCAAAGGAAACAATCAGCACAGTGAAGACACAGATACAGAACAAAGAAGGAAAAAAGAACCTTTGCCAACTATGCATCAGACAGGTGACTAGTATCCAGGACAGAGGAGCTGGAGTGGAGGCTCGGAGGTTAAGAGAGCTTGCTGCTCCTTTAGGGGTCCAGAGATAGGTTCCCAGCACCCATGCCGGCATGCTCACAACCACCTGTAACTCCAGTTCCAGAAGACCTGACAACCTCTTCTGTTAGCACTCACAGAAATAAAAATAATAAATCTTCAAAAAGCATATATCCAGGCTATATAAAGAACTACAAAAACTCAACCCCCACCAATCATATAATCAATAAACGAGCTAATAAGCTGAATAGACAATTCTCAAAAGAAATACAAATAGCCAATAAATACTTGCAAAAGTGTCCAACATTCTTGGCCATCAGGGAAATGCAAATTAAAACTGCTTTGAGATTTCATCTCCCCCCAGTCCAAACAGCTATCAACAAAACAAATGATAACAACAGCTGACAAGGAAGCAGGGAGAAAGAAACCCCTCCTTACTGCCTGTAGGAACATAAACTTGTACAGCCACTGTGGAAATCAACAGTTATTTCTCAAGAGAACTGAAAATAGTACTGTATGATCTAGTTACATTACTCCTGAGTATAGGAAAAGGATTCCAAGTCAGCATATCAGAGATGCTTGCACATCCATGTTTGCAGCTGTACTAGTCACAAGAGCCAGAAACAGAACCAACCTGATGTCCAGCAACAGGGTAAAGAAAAATACAACCACACAATGGAATTTTATGTAACCAAAAAGAAAAATGAAATCCTGACATTTGCAAGAAAATGAATTTACTGGAAATCATATATTAAGCATAATAAGTCAAACTCAGAAAGACAAATACCTTGTTCTCTCTCATATGCAGAACCTAGATTTAAAATTATTTATATGTATGTATTTACACAGGTTTTGTAGGTCATAGAACTAGAGAGGGGACGGTGAGGGGGGAGGAAGAGAGATCTTTAGGGAGGTGGGAAATAGGGTAATGGAATTCACATAAAAGAAAAGCTGCAAGAGGCTAAATGGGGGAAGGAAGGGAAGCAGCAGCAGAGAAGGAATGAGAACCAAGTATAATGACACTTCCATGAAGGGGCCATGACAAAAGCCAATACTTAGTGTGCTAACCTATGTAATTAATCAAAAATAAAAATATAATTAATGGAAGAACAATGAGGGGCTGGAAATGTGGCTCAGCAGTTAAGAGCACTGGCTGCACTTACAGAGGACCTGGGTTCAATTCCCAGCACCCACATGGCCACAGTCTGTAACTCTAGTTCCCGGGGATCTGACGCCCTCTTCTGACCTCTGTGGGCATTGCACAACATAGGTGCACTTGCACACATGCAGGCAATACACTCATACGCAGAAAATAAAAGTAACGACCACAACAAAAGAACAATCGAACTAATGACACACAAAACAAACCAGGAGCTCCAGGCCTTTAGACTGCTTTCTAAGAAAAATTAGATTATCGTAAGCAAGACTTTCACAATTTCTATTAATTATCTGTTAACAAACCAAGGTAGAATTAAATCAGGTGATGAAAGTAATTTGAAAACTACTGTTATTCCTATTGTACAAATGTAGAAACTAAGGCTGGGATGGTTAAGGAACTTACTAGAGATCACACTGCTGATTGTGAGTGATCAGAAGTCAGGCCCAAAGTTCCTTCTGAGGTACTGTGCACAGCACCACGTTCTCAACAATCCTCCATGCAACTATAATCACCAATTGAGCTGCAGGGATCATAAACATGAACTGTGATGGATTTAATGTTTTTAATGATTTGTCCATGAATAAAACAGGATGCCACAAAAATCTTCGAAATTTCCCACAAAGTGCTAAAATTTCAAACCTAAGATACATGAACTGTGATGATGTCAGTCTGCTAGTAAAGATACTTTAGATTTCCCATAAAAATAATTTTCATAAGCCCCTTAACACTGTTAAGAATCATTTAAAAAAAAAAATACCTCGCCTGACAACCTGAGTTCAATCCCTGGGAGACACATGGTGGAAGAGAACCAACTCCTGAAAGTGGTCTTTTGACCTCTACATGCACATAATGGCATGCATGCATGCCACCTCCCCAACGAAAGAAATAAATGCAAAAACATGTCTTTTAAAACAGTAGAATTTACCTGCATACTCACAAGATTTTTATAAAAACCTTTTAGTTTCCTAAGAAATATTACAATAAAGTAAAACAAAATACACTTTATATTTACTTTCCAATCTATCTGAAGCACAGCTTAACAGCCAACAACTTTTTGTGCAAGAGCTAGGCTTAAAATAACTTTTTATTTTATTGGGACTGGAGAGGTGGCTCATAGGTTAAGAACACTGACTGTGCTTGCAGAAGACCCGGGTTCAAATCCCAGCACCCACACAGCAAACAACTGTCTGTAACTCCAGTTCCAGGGGCTCTTGACAGCCTCTTCTGTCCTCTGAGGACATTGCATGACACAGGTCCACTTGCCTACATGCAGGCAATACACACATACACATAAAATAAAAATAATAAAATAAAACATTTTTTTCCTACAATGTCTTGGAAAGAATCACATTATAGGTAGGTGTTCATAAATCTTTATTTAAAAAAGGCAGTGTAACATCTAGGGCGACTGTAATTGAAAAGCAGATAAGCAGCTCTTTCTGCTTTCTTCCATTTAACTTTTTTAACCTTATTTTCATCTCCACTAGCAATACTGGAAATGAGAAGCAGAGCACTGACTTCGAAACCTATCACCAAGTTTCACAATTCTACAATCATCACCTTTCATTCCAGTTGTCAATCGCAAGCGCCAGTCCTAGTCACTCTTCCCAAAAAAAGTACTCCCTCGCAGCACCATCTTTTTATTCAATATTCACCTCTGAAGTTTTACCTCTTCCCTTCTACTCAATCAGGTATCCAACGACTGTGGAGACAGGCAACCAAAAGCTATTTGTCACCACTGTTCAAGGTACTGACTTGTCTACCATTTCCAAGTCAATTTAGCTTTGAGGTCTTGATAAAATCTACAAACTATGCTTAAGTAACATTGGCCTAAGGGCTGCATTTCCATCTACTTTGTTTTTGAAATTTTCTGATTAACAGTGCTACTGGTAGAGGCTGGAGAGATGGCTCAGCAGTTAAGAGTTCTTGCTGCTCTTCCAGAAGACCAGAGTTTGATTCCCAGTATCTGAATCAGGCGGCTCACAACTGTCCCTAACTCCAGCTGTAGGGGACCTGTCACCTCTGGCCTCTGAGGGCATCTGCACTCACACACACAAACACAGACACACAAGAACACACACACACAAAAAAAAGCTTTAATAAAATATGCTCATAGCCAAGAGTGGTGGCACATACCTTTAATCCCAATATTTAAGAGGGAGAGGTAGACAGATCTCTGTGAGTTGAAGGGCTAGCCTGGTCTATATAGTGAGTTCCAGGCTAGCAAAGGCTAAAACTGTCAAAAAAAAAAAAAAAAAAAAAAAAAAAAAAAGAAAGAAAGAAAGAAAAGGGAAAAAAGGAAAAGAAGGTTACTGGACTGGACAGTTGGAACTATTTTCCATTACATTTAGATTCTCTCAGTACCTAGACATGGTATCTACTAAAATAACTATTAAAAACTGGTATCGTCCCTACCATATACCAGATATTACATTAGACCTTTACAGAACTTTTTTACTGGTGACAAAATAGCATAAGCGTTTAGAGCACAAGATCTGGTACATGCTTTAATCCCAGCAGTCTGGAGGCAGAGGCAGGAGGATCTCCTCTGTGAGATGAAGAGGCCAGCCTGATCTACATTAGGAGTTCCAGGCCAGCTGGGGCCCTGTCTAAAAGAACAGAAAAAGAACATTTTTTTTCCTTTTTAAAAAATTGTATTTACTCAGGAGGGGGGATGGAGCATATGTGGAGGTCAGAGGACAACTTCTGTGAGTCGATTCTCTCCTTCCACCTGGAGGTCCCAAAGACCTACTCATCCTCAGGCTTAGTGGAAAGCACTTTTATCCAATTGAATCGCCTCACCAACCCTAGACCCTGGATGTATTATTTGCCAGCAGGGACTTTAGGTAGATCTCTAATCTACGTCTGTTTTCACCTGTAAAAGGGGTAGGTTCGCATTATTTAGCTGATAGGCTTTTGCAATTCATCAATGATTTTGAAAGTTTTCAGAACTTAGAAATACCGGATAAGAGATTTCGGACTGTTCCTCACCCTCACAGCGGCCGCCTTGGAAGGTCCCCTCAGGCCAGTGAGTGTGCTTGGCCAGAGTTCACGAGCGATTGGAGTATCCTCATCTCAAATGCTCTAGGCCAGAAGCCTGCCTGATTTCCAAACATTAGCAGATATTTAATATCGTATGTTGGGGAGGGGATTCTAAACACGAAATCCATTTATGCCTCAAGCACACTTTAGACACACAGTGTGAAGGTTAATTTTACATAGCATTTTAAATAATTCTGAGCAGGAAAGTTCCCGGTGTGGAATTTTCCCTTGTGATGTTATATTGGGGATCGAGAGGACCTTGGAGCGTTTCGGATTTTCGTATCCAGGATACTCACCTGTACTTGCACAGCCGAAAGCACCACAGAGATCCAGTAGTAAGTACACGGTCACGCCCACCGCAGCCGTTCCTCAGGCCTCACCCTGGGCTTCCCAAAGCTACCTTCTATAAACACCCTCTCCTTCAACCCAAGGAACACAAAACGCAGGCCTCCGGGCCAGAGCTCCGGCCCTAGCCCACTGACAGCCTCCGAAACGCGCGCTCTCCAGACTGCGCCTGCGAGCCGTGACGCGCTTGGCCCGCGCCGCGCATGCGCACGGAGGTGGGCGCGCTGCGAAGGGGAGCGGGGCGAAAGGCCTTGGGGGTCGCCGCCCAGACAGATGTGGAATCGCTGACCCGTTCTGCAAACGAGACTGCAGTCGGGCTGCGGGGAGGCCTTCGCCTGGGACATCAGCTGACTTCCGTTTCACTTCAGGCTTATTCTGTTCTTTACGGGGGGCTAGGTGCTGCGAAATAAGGACAGGGAGGCGGTGAGAGCGCCGTGGACGTGCTAGGAGGGGCTTTGATAAGGGCCACAGTCAGCACAGACTTAAACTGAGATTACCAAAACTGTAGCTAGCGGGTGGCAGAGACCCGCCAAGAACTGCATCCCTGATTTTACTAATAACAGTTAGATAGCCTGACGGACATTGGCAGCCTTGGAAGTCATCAATGGACCGTTCTCCTCCTAAGCAGTTTGGGATCCACCTCCGATTTTCCTGATATCACGCTTAACTTTTTTTTTTTTTTTTTTTTTTTTTTTTTTTTTTTTTTGCTTTTTGAGACTGGGTCTCCCTGTAGTCCCAGCTGGCTTGGAACTCGCTATATACACCAGGCTGGCCTTGAACTCACAGAGATCCACCAGCCTCTGCTGGGATTAAAGGAGTGTGCCACCACGCCGGGCCCCACACTTAACCTTTAAGAAAAGGAAAATATCACAGTTGTTCGCCTTAAAATTTGAAATACCGTGTGAAAGGAGGGAGAAAGTCTCAGAATTCCAGTTGCTGTTAAGACTTAAAGTACTACGTGGAAGGGAAGAAAGTTGAGGTACCAGAACTGTGTTGAAGCCCATTAAGAGCCAATAACTTCTTCCTGGTAAAGCATGACTATTTTGTAGATTTTTTTTTCTTTTTAAACTAATCTGTTTCATAACTTTTGTTCTGAAGAACGGGATCTGAGTCATGTCTCCTGACCTGGGTGGAAATAAGACATTCTAAACTGCTCAAAAGATAACAAAGATATACTATTATACTTTTCCATTAACAGTTCATCTAACCATGCTGGTCAGTCACCTGGACAGGAAAATTTCCCTTCACAAAGCTGAAGCATAAACATGGATCTCTGTGAAGACATGTTAAAGATATGAGAGAAATAACTGTCCCCTTGGTGAGACAGTGTATAATATATATACATTATATATACATTCCAGAACCCCCCCCCACACACACACACAATGCAGTTACTTACAGACCTATTTGCTGGGAGCAACAGAGCCCAAGGGGCCCTAGTAAAAAGTTTTTATCAGACTAGTATTAATATTAAAATGTTAATAAAGAATATACGGTCGGGGGGAGGGGAAAGCTTGGTATGGTGGTGCACGCCTTTAGTCCCAACACTTGGGAGGCAGAGGCAGGCAGATCTCTGTGAGATCAAGACCAGCCTGGTCTACACTGTGAGCGCCAGACCAGCCAGGGTAAGGAGACCCTATCTCAAAGCAAAACAAAACAAAAAAACGAACATATGGGGGAACTGGAGAGATGCCTCAGTGGTTAAGAGCACTTACTGCTCTTCCACAGGTCCCAACTTTTGTTTCCAGCACCCATGTCAGGCGGCTCACAACCTCCTGTTAACTAACTCTAGCCTTGGGAATGCAATGCCTCTGGTCTCCACAGGCACCTGCACATGTGCATGGACCCACACACAGACACACATACACATTATTTAAAAAAATACAACACACAAGGGGACTCCCTAAGCCACATTCACCCTTCCATCCCCCCGCCTCGCCGTTCTATACTCCTAGTTTGAGCCCTGC
>NW_008352325.1:785715-876799 GCF_000622305.1 Nannospalax galili | reverse complement strand
TGCATGAAATTTTCACTGGTATAATATATATATTTGAATGCATGTTCAGAAATGATGCCACCCATGTAGTGAACTATTTCCAGATAAATTAAAAACAAATTGGAGGATAGATTTAGTAAGGTTGGCATTATATGTAAACTCAAAAGCATCATTTTCAAATAATGATGGTTATATATTTTGTCACTCATAGTATCAAACCATGTAAGTATTATTTAAAGAAGACCAAATATGACTCAGTGAAAATTTCATGCATGTTAGTGGTTACTCTGCAAATAAACCCAAACTTGGTTGTAGATGCTGTATTTGATATTTATGCATTTGTAATATTAAATTTAAAAGTAAAATATGTACCTTTTAAAAATAAATATGCTCTCTTCTCCATTAACAAAAAAAAATACAACACACACACATATGTATATGTATATGCTGTTGTAGAGAGAGGAACACAGCTGTGAATTCCCAGAGATTGAGATTCACCCCCCTTGAGAAGGAATGGGGTCCTCTTATAGCAGTTAAGAGAAATTGCTTGGTCTTATCATGTGGAGGCTGTTTGTATAGTTATATTTGAAGGGCTAAGAGGTGTGAACTAGCCACTCCTACATTGGACATTCTACAAATGCATACTGACTAATTAGAACTTTAGTGATTATGGGGAGTTAGAATGTTGCAGGTCCAGATGTGGAGTTGTACAGCAGAATTTCAACATGTTTTTGAGTATTCATCAGTACTCACTAGAGAACCTTAGAAGAGAATTCTTGACTGTGTCTGAAAGTGGAGTTAAGAACTCCTGAGACCCTTTTTGTTATGTGTTTTTGAAAGCTGATGATATTCCTAGTGTTTAGAATTAATCAGTGGAGAGACATCATCTCAGACCTTTGATCTCAGGTGAAAACGCTCCAGGAAGCAAAGTGCCTTGGCAGAAGTTCCATGACCTTGCATCAGCACCCACTGGCTTAGGCTGAAGGAAAATAGAGAAGAGCTAGGAAAACAGGGCGGAAAACAGTGGAGACCCTTCCACAAGCAGAGATCCAGAACTCTGCTACTTCCAAGCCCTTCTCTCAGATTAACTTCCTATTTTATACTCAGTAGCCTAAAGTAATTGACTGGGTCACATGTGGCATTTGTTTAGAAGCAATTAATGAAATGTAAGACTTAATGACTTGTATTTATATACTTTTTAACTTTTTCATTTTTTTGTAAACTATGATTGAAAATTCACATTTCACTAAAACACAAAGGCTAATAAAACATAGTTAATTCCTTAAAAAAAGAATGTTGCAGGTCCAAAGCCAAATATCTTGAGCTATGTTTAGCTCCCTAAATAACCAGTTATTGCCCACCTATGTGTGTGGCCTGATATCCTATGGCAATTAGGTAAATCCCTTGGAATGACTGAACAGACCCCTAGCTTCC
The DNA here is from genome assembly GCF_000622305.1 of Nannospalax galili. NCBI lineage: Eukaryota > Metazoa > Chordata > Mammalia > Rodentia > Spalacidae > Nannospalax > Nannospalax galili. Next base: position 875,386 of record NW_008352325.1, on the reverse strand, counting down.
ACCAACCCCAAACCTAAGAATGTAGTCGGATAGCATCTGAGGCCTATAGCAGACAAATCCTCCTCTCTCCTTTGCTGTAACCTGCCTACCTCAAGTACCCACCCGTATATTTGAAAACTTTGGATTTATGACTTTCTTTGTTCTGTCACTATAATAGCCTCATGTAATTGTTACTTTGTTGGAACATGGAATTTGGAGTGACCCAAATCTGTGTTCCTGGGGCATGGTCACTCATATTTATTTTTATCTTATGCTTCATGAGTGGTTTGCTACATATATGTATGTGTACAAATGCATGCAGTGCCCACAGAAGCCAGAAGAGGGCATTGGATCCCCTGGGCCTGGAGTTATAGACCTTTGTGAACAGTCATATAGGTGCTAGGAACTGAACCTGGATTCTCTGCAAGAACAGTAAGTGCTCTTAACCACTGGCCATCCTTCCAGTCCCACGGTCACACAAGTTTAGTTCCAGAATAATCTCTCATCCCCTTCGATTTGAGAGCTATGCTTTTACATTGGCAGTGAGTAGCTCACTATCCTGTTAGGTGGTAAATTTTATAACATCATTTGTCCTTCTTGAGGCTGGCCATTTGGGGGTGAGACCCAAGGGTCATTACAGGTTAGGCTGTAATTGTATAAGGCATCATAAGTCATTGAGTCAGGCTCCAAGCAATCAGTGGCTAATTGTTAGTGAGGGGAAATCTTTTTTGTTTGGCTTTTTTGTCTACAATCCCCATTACTAAGCCTACATGTTTTCACCAAGAAAGAGTACCTTTTTCTTTCCGTCATTCTCTGTCACTTTTCAGATACCAAACAGAATCCTAAACCTACTTGCCCTGACACTATGGGCATTGTCACTTAGTGTGCAGACCCTCCCCACCCCCCATGCAGCTGTTCACTGACCTTCATGGCTTAGCCTGCCTGCTTTACTGACCTCTAAATCAAGTAGCACAGACTTTCTCTCTTCCTCTAACCCATTTTCTGCCTCCCAGCAGCTGCTGAGTTTTCCAACTTGCCCTGTTTTCCCCTCAATCTCAACTTTTTCTTTCAATTTCCTTCTGACTCTGTTTTCAGTTCTTTTATCTGTGAGCCTAAGAACCTGCAAAAGGTACCCCTGATTCCCCAGTAACACTGTTGGTACAATTGAAATCATAAATGCTATCTATAAAGACGTGTCCATCTTTTAAAAATGGGCCATGTTAGATGAAGAACGCAGTATATAGTGTGGGAGAGTTTAAGGTTTAAGCTATACAAACAAAGTTTGCATTCTGAGACCATAGACTATGATGAACCCTGCTTCCTTCTATGAATAAAAGTTGCTACCCTTCCAGGCAGAAATTTTTACCTAAACAGATTGAGAACAAGTTCTCTTCATGGGAGAGGTTCTAAGAAGTGGCTACTTATTTCTGTATCCACGAATTTATAAACATAGTCTCAGATAATGCCACTGTTCAGTTCAGTTAGCAAATTTCTTTTGAGCAGAGATGATAGAATGACCCCAAATAATGTGCATCCTTTTCTGCCAGTGTGTCTCAGAGGTTAAAGACACTTGCCACACAAGCATGATGATCTGAGTTTGATTCCCAGAACTGAGATAAAGGTAGATGGAGAGAACCGACTCCACAAAGTTGTCCTCTACTTCCAAGTGTATGTCATGGCACATATGCCCCCCACCATATATCATACACACAATAACATGATTTTCAAAAAAGAAATGTGTTTTTACTCAGGTGGGCAAGGTAGACAGTTGAAAAGATAGGAAAAGATTAAATCTGCTCCAGCTCTGGGATTCCTTGAGTGCGACTGGATTAACACTGATTGCCACATCTTTCTGCTTCCTGCCTATCTTGGTATGAGAGGCCCAGTGAAGACTGAGAGATGGTATCCAGCCATTCCTTGCATGTACAGCCCATGGCAGCCTACAGTCAACGGAATACACAATTCTATGAAAAGTTTCCTGTGCCACACAGGAATGTGAAGAGCTGCCCCTGACACCATTCGCTCAACAGAGCTTGCATCCAGAGGCAGAATTTCAACAAGTGTAACAAAGTTCTAATCAGTTTTTATGTTCATGAATAGGCCAGCCTCCACTGTACAAAACAGTAAGAGTGTCAACTGGCCAAAAGCACAAGGGTAGCGTTGGTACAGTGGAACCAGGGAAACGGAACAATCAGAAGAGCTGACAGGTGATATCCATTTACTTTGGGTTAAAGTTAAAGGAAAGGAACTTCTTATCAGGCTGACTGAGGTAGTCTGGGCTCTGGTTGCTATGAACACCCTATTATTAGGATCCTTCTGCTTCCTTAAAGTATCAATCTAAACTGCTGCCCGTGGTGGTGCACTTCTATAATCCCAGCACTTGGGAGGTAGAGACACACAGGAGTTTAATTGAGCATGGTCCTACATGTCTTTTATGCCAGCATTTGGGAAACAGAGGCAAGTAGATCTCTGTGAGTTCAAGGCCAGCCTGGTGTGCATAGGAAGCTCCAGACCAGCCAGTGTTAACATAATGAGACCCTGTCTCAAAAAAAAAAAAATGTAGAACAACCAAACAAAAAAAATAAATTTTCGTGCTGTGACATATGCCTTTAATCCCTGCACTCAGGAGGCAGAGGCAGGCAGATTTCTGTGTGATGGAGTCCAGGTGGGACTACAGGGAGGCCCTGTCTCAAAAAATAAAATTAAAATAAAACGGGTCTCAGGGGCATGCCTCATTGGTTAAGAACACTGACTGTCTTGCATACAGAAGCTAATGGTCCTTAACTCCAGTTCCAGTGGATTTGATGCCCTCTTCTGGCCTCTGTGGACATTGCCTACATGTAGCGCATTTTCAAAGTTCATACACATAAAATAAAAATAATTAAAAATAAATAAAAGTTTCAGTTTGCAGAGTACACAGTGTGTGTGCCTTTTGGGTTTGGGTTGGTCTTCTGGGCCTAATGTAAGACCAAGTACAACAATGGCTCCTGTCATTCTTGACGGGCAGAACAGGAAGGAACTATAAGTGGCCACTGTCCTTAAGAACCATACTGCCAACATGAGACAACACTGCTAGGTGCTTCCAGTTTGATATTGTAAGTTCTGAGTTGACTTTTGTCAGGTATGCTGAAATTCTAACCCCCTGTGAATCTTACCTCCTTTGAACATAAGACCTTTAAAAGATCTCAGTTGTAGAAGGCCAGGAACACAAAAGGTCACAAATGGCCAAAATTTAGAGAATAAAAATCTACAGAGTATGGGTCCTTAGATAGGACTTTTATATTAAAAACCCACCCACCCAGGGCTCAGGGACCATTGCAGAAGAGGAGGCAGAAAGATTCTAAGAGCCAGGGAGAAGGTGCGTGACCATACAGCAATACAGTCCTACAGGTTCCTGGGACTCTTCTCATACAAACCTACAGCAATGGTGTCAGCATGCACAAGACCCAGGCACACTCAAGCAGACAAAAACCCAGCACAGAACTGTGGAAATGGACAGCAGCAGGCCCCAATCTTAGTCGAAGAATTATTGGCAACTGATTACTGTTGGATGAGGAAGAGCTCATTTTCTTAAAGGGAGGGACTCTAGATAGTCTGACTAGACCTCAGTGGATGAACTTGCACTGAGGGACCTTGGGGATACTAACTTGACATGATAGGCCTTAACACAAATGACAGAATGTATGAATTCCAGTGGTGGGCCAGTGGGGAAGGGGATATAAAGATGATTAAGATGTTCTGTATGAAATACACAAAAATACAATTAAAATTTTTTTAGAAAGATCTCAGTTGTGACCATGCTAAATTAGGATGGGCCTGCAACAAGTATAGTTGGTATGCTTATAAACATGAACAGAATCACAAAGAGAAGATGGAGAACAGAGGCAGAAACTGGAGCAATGCTGTTATGGGTGGATATCAGGGGTTCAGCAAACACCCACTGGGATTTCTGGCTTATATCCTGGAGCAAGGAATTGGACCAAGGACATATGGATAGTAGTAGAAGCAAAGTTAGTTTATTTAGAAAAATCACTTCCAAAGAAGGAAATATGCCAGAGCTGGAAAAAAGGTCAGAGGCTCAATGGCAAACTCTCTACAAGGGATTGGGATGTTTATATTTCAGCGTCCTGGGCTTTTGGATCATTTTATTTTATAACACGTGCTTTCTCTGTGCATGTTCTGTTACATGTCAGCCTTGGTGGGGAGAGGCTTCCAGTCTGCCAACTGGATTTTTTTCATATGCAAATTATGACCTCACTCTGCCCTACTCTCTTGCCACAAAGTACCACCAGCCAAGGAAACAGAAACTGAGCATGTAGTCAACACGTCCCTGCTAACATCTTGATTTTGAACTTCTGGCCTCCAGAACTATGAAAGAATAAGTTTCTGTTGTTTTAAGACAATAGCAGCTCTTGGACACTGATACACAGCATTCTTAAAGCACAGGCCCAGTGCTGGAGGTAGAGTATCAGAACCCGTAGAGTTGGCTTTCCAGGGTTCAAGTCCCAGCTCCATGACTCACCAGTCACCACAGAGGGTTATTCTTAAACCTAGACCATGTCTCAAGAGAAGTTGGACCCCAGTTTAGCACTTGACATATGCTGGGAATTGTCATTAAGTCCAGGGCTATCCTTTGTTCCACAAACTGCCCTGATCAGAAATTAGAACTGAAAAATAACCTACTTTGTTGGTGGTTTTTCTACATTTCAGGCTCCTTAATCTTGCTATTTAATAATCTAGCCAAGCTCTTATTACCATATTGCTACAGATTGAATCTGAAATGTACCCCACAGCTTCATGTTTTGTATTTGTGGTTCCCAGCTGGTGGCACTAGTTTGGAGGTTCTGGAAACTGAGAAATGAAGCTTAGCTGGAGGAAGGAGATCACTGGCGGCAGATCCTTGGGTTTACATTACCTCTGGCTCCCTTCCTTCCTTCCTTCCTTCCTTCCTTCCTTCCTTCCTCCCCCTCTCCCTCTCCCTCTCCCTCTCCCCTCTTTCTTCTTCCTGGCCCATGACGATGTGAATAGCAACCCCTCAGACTTGGATCTCTGGTTCCAGGAAGTCTGCTGTTTGCTGCATTATGGAGAAGAGCTGTGGTCCCAGGAAGAGTCCTTGATCGGCTGTCTACTGTGTCAAGGTAGGGATAGGACTGTCCCAGCACTGGGTAGGAGGTACTCATGACCATTAAACACCAGAGGCTGCACAGGTAATGTCCAGTACTAGTGCCAGCAGAGGTCAGTGTGCTCTAACATGACACTGCATTTGAGCACAGATTAAATAAAAGTCTACACTCACCACAGGCTAATCTGAATATTCCAGACAGACATACTGGACCATGTGGAGATTGTGTGGTTGGGGTCCACAGCAAGATTTACTCTAGCAGACAAAGATGGGGCTTGTTCCACAAGGAGCAAAAGTGAGAAAAGGTTAATCCTGGGGAGCTCATTGCACACAAGGCAGCACAGTTTAGCAGGCAAGAATGTGGATTCTAGAATCTGGCTGCCTGGACCTGAGACAAATCACCTAACCTCTCGGAAGTACCACAGTGTTCTCATCTGTAAAATGGGGGTAACAATTCAGCCTACCTCAGAGAGTTTTAAAATGAGTTAATATTTTTAAATGTATGGAACAGTGCCTATCATAGAGTAAGTGTTATGTGTATGTTTTTGTTAACTAGGAGAAAGCCCTTCCTGGTTATAAGGCTGGATGTACTGGGTTTGAAGAGATGTTGAAAAGATGCCTGGAGGAGCCAGTAGATGTGTGAGCTAGAAAGGAGCCAGATGTCAGACAAGATTGCATCCCTCCTAGAACTGAACAGGTGCTGAGGTCTTAGTGAGGGCACACTCAGGAGGGCCCATTGTGGAGCCTTACAGCATACACAAGGGCACACTCAGGACAGCCCATCGTGGACCCTTAAAGCATACACAAGAGCACATTCTGGGTGACCGACCCATCATGGACCCTTACAGCATACATGAGGGTACACTCAGGTCGGCCCATCATGGACCCTTACAGCATACATGAGGGTACACTCAGGTCGGCCCATCATGGACCCTTACAGCATATACAAGGGCACACCAAGGAGCAAAATGAATTTCACTGTAAACTCTTGGCACCCAATCTTAACTCAATCATCTGAGTGTTCCATACTCTTCTGGTCCTGACACAGATGGTTCTGGTAAACCGCAGTGGACCATCCCTTGCTCTTACATCATGACAGAAGTTGGGTCTGGTTCATTGATGGATAAATATCCTTCCCAAATCAATGGAGAAGCAGATGGAATTATGGATATGTGCCAAGATATTTTTCTGTAACAAGGTTTCACTATGTATTCCTGGCTGGCCTGGAAATTGCTATGTAGACTAGGCTGGCCTCGAACTCACAGGGATCCACCTGCCTCTGCCTCCTTATTGCTAGAATTGAAGGAGTACACCACCACACCTGGCTATATGCCAAGATTTCTAAAAAAACAGATCACATTCAGTTACACATGCATTGATGTCAGAGGCTGAAATTCGATATATCTGCAGACTTACTTTTCCTGGTGCTATGATAAAATGCCCTGACAAAAGCAGCTTAAGGGAGAACAGGTTTATTTTTGTTCAGTTCAAGGATACAGTCATATGGCAAGGAAGCACAGGTCGCAGGAATTGGTTGTGTTGACTCCATGGTCAGGAAGCAGAGAACTGTGAATCCTAGTGCTCAGCTAGCTTTCTCCTTTTCAGGCAGCCTAGGACCCAAATCTAGGGAATGATACCACCCACTTTTAGGTGGATCTTCCCACCTCAACCTAATCAAGATAATCAATCCCTCATGGGCATGGCCATAGGCTAACCTAATCTAGAAACTCCCTCACAGACATGCACAGAAACTTGTCACTTAGGTGATTCTACATCCTGTCAAGGTGACAGTCACTATAAACTTTCACAGCAGCTAATAACACAAGGACCCCTTTTTGAATGCTGTTGATATATCTAAAGTCTCCAAAGGTGCTCAGGCATATCAGGCAGCTCAGAACCTCCTGTAACTACATCTCCAGAAAATCCAATGCCCTCTTCGGGTTTCTGCAACCACTACACTCATGTGCACATATACACACATATGTGATTTAAATTTTTTTTTCGTCTCTTTGAGACAGGGTCTCCCTGTAGCACCAGCTGGCTAAGAACTCACTATGTAGACTAGGCTGGCCTTGACCTCACAAAGATCCACTTGCCTCTGCCTCCCAAGTGCAAACTATTTCAATAAAATCAAAATGATTCCAAATAAAGAGAAGAAATTATTTGAGTAAATTCCTAGAAATTGAACTCATTTCGAAGTAGAATTGAGTGTTAATTCACCTGGAACAATGACACATACTAGGCTTTCAGGAAGCATGATGAATAAATGAATGCCATTTAACAAGGATGCTGAGTTTGAAAGGGACTAAGTCTGGTTCATAAAAACCGGTTTGATACAATGGAGAACAAGATGACTCAACACAATTAGCATTGCACATCAATTGTTTATTAAGTGTTTAGCTTCACAACAGAGGACAAGTTAAAGGCCATAGATACAATCTCAAGCTCTCACCATAGACTGCCAAGGGAAATATTTCAATAAGCCTTTCCTGCCACCACAACAGCTTTGCGAACATGAAAATAATCTGATTTACTGTCAACAAAAATCACAGCCAAATAATGAAAAGACTATCATAAGTTTCTGATTAACTTTGGAGACAAACACATGAGGTCACGTACAGCTTTAGTTTCACGAAGACAGGGTGATGTTTATTTTTTCCCCATATTCCAGTTTTCAGGTATACTTCCTTTCAACTTTTCATCTGCACAGGAAAAAAATAGCATGAATTTATGGTTAATTTTAAAAATAAAGATGTAACCTAGCAGACAAGACCCTTTGTTCCATCCCAGCATCACAAAAATTAAAAGAAAATAATAATAAAATCAGAACTCTGTGTGCTTCTAAGTCGAATACAGAGAAGGAATATGCATTTTTAATGAAATCAGTACTTGTGCAATGTCCACGTGTTTGAACTGAAAAAAAAGCAAATTGAATTGTCAATCTGACATGTATAATGACAAATTTTATCAATATAACTAGGATCTCTGCCTCATTTCCATCCTCTGTGAGACAGAAATAGTTCCTACTTTCAGAACCGTGAACACGTGGACATACAATAGCCTGAAACAAGCACACAAAAAAACCTATGAATTAAAATTGTAATTGTTCTAATTAAGCTGACCAAAACAACAAGCAGCATTATGCTATAGCACAGTGCCTAGATATTGTTTAGTCAGTTGAAACCCAGTTTTGACATTTGAATCTGCAGCAAGTGTAGTGACCCCACAGGAATTGGGGATGCCATCAGAAATATGCTTTGCTTCTGATTATTCTCCAGAGCATCAATCTCTGTGTTGTGGGGGACATGTGGGACAAAGATCCTGATGTGGCAACAGGCAGACAGAGCCACAGAAATATTGACTATGTTCTCCTGATGAGGTCCGGTTTTGTGAATAGAAATTTATTCTTGTACTTAAAACAATGGAATGATTTCAAAATACAAGAGTCTCTCCCACACCTTCCTGAAAAGTTCCTGATAGGACTTTGAGTTGTTCTAGGAAGAGAAGACACTTCTGCCAGGAACAGGAGCCTGTGCTATTTGGTGTGTTTCCACTCAAAAGAGCAGATGTAAGGTTATCTACTTGTTGCTAATGCAGTGTTCACTTAGTGTGGTTTCCTTATGCATTAGCCTTATACTGTCTCTGGATCCCTCCCCTCTGAAGAAGCCCAGGACTCTGCCTTTCTGTGCCATCTTTGGTCTTTCCCGACTAGACAAAAGTCACATGAAATCCCCACTTTATTGTTTTCTTGTATCTAAAGCTTATTATGATAGTTGCCTTGGTCAATGCTGTTTTGGGGAACTTAGGGGAGAAAGAAAGTATAGAGATTGGTATTCTCACAGAAGTCAATAAAAATCAGTGGTTTTGTTTTTGTTTTTATTTTTTTTTGCTTTTTTTGTCTTTTTGAGACAGGGTCTCCCTGCAGCTCCAGCTGGCTTGGAACTCACTATGTAGACCAGGCTGGCCTTGAATGAACAGGGATCCACTGGCCCCTGACTCTTTGAGTGCTGGGATTAAAAGTGTGTGCCACCGTGCCTGGCAAAAATCAGTGTTTTTAGAGAATCATTGCAAGTGACATTCCCTCTGCTTCTGATGGAACACGATAGTTTCTTCTTTTTCATTTTACAGTGGACTCCAACCCCATGGTACTGAGTGGCCATGCTGGGATGGAACTGGATCCTGATGCCAGAGGACGGGTTGTTCCTGGCACAGCCAGCTTACCTGTAGCAGCTCTGACTCCTTCTCTGCCCTCAGGAGGCTGTCCGCCAGCTCTCTTATGTGCTGCCAGGCTTGCTGCACGTGGGCAGACTCCACAGTTCGAGAGCACAGGACAAAACGCAGCACAAATTTGTCTTGGAGGCAACAAGGAACCAAGTGGATTTTTTTGGTGCTGTTTATTTTTTCTAAAAGAGCTTCATTCAGCTGGTTGGAACCCTGAAGGAATTAGAAAACAGATCCATCATATAACAGCGAAAGTCTGGCAATGCTCAAAGACAGCAGACAGAAAAGAAACCATCCTGGCCTTTCACTTTACCTTTAAGATGCCAGAAAGTTCAACAAAATAATTTGAACACAGGCTGAAAGTATGTCATCCCCTATGACATACTTCTCTGTGTTCTGGGTTACCAGAAGTTGACCCCCCTAGAGTCCAAGTTTGTTTAAGAAAGATGGAGATGCCTAGAGATAATGTCAGCAACAGATGAGCTTAAACACGACCAGAGTTTCTGATGCACAAAACAGGACTCTGAATTCTCAGTGAAACTCAGTGAAAGTCTCAACAAAGACAATGATCCAACAGTCAAGCTGTGCTAGAATCTGGGAAGGACATCCATGAGCGCAGGAAGAGGGGAGGGAGTCATGGCGATCTCCACACAGCCTCTCTAGAAAGAGAATGGTCCACCAAATGGGGACAGAGAGGCCGGGGCCTCCACTCCCAGTGACCGATCTGAGATAAGACACCCTTACCAGCACACAGGAGGCCCTCTGTCCAGTTGGGGCCATTCTCTGCCCACTCCCTTCACTTCTCTAAGTTGCCATATGGTACCCCCCCCAAGTCTTTCAGCTTAGTGAAATGTAGGGGAACGAACATAGGCATCCCTCCCTAGTCACATGACTCTTGAGGGGCTGGACTGTTTGATGTGGACTTTCCTTAAAAAGAGGCAGGAGGGCTGGAGAGATGGCTCAGTAGTTAAGAGCACTTACTGTTCTTCCAAAGGACTCAGTTCAGTTCCCAGCACCCACATGGTGGCTAACATTGGTCCTTAGCTCAAGTTCTGTGGGACTCAATGCCTTCTTCTAGCCTCCACGGGCACCAGTCACACACATGGTCCATCTACATACTTGCAAGCAAAACACTCATACACATAAAATAAAAATAAAACCTTTTACAATTATATGTATATATGTTGAGAGAGAGAGAGAGAGAGAGAGAGAGAGAGAGAGAACATATCAAAAAAGAAGTGTTCCCTCTGCCTATCAGAACTGTAGTAGCTGAACACTGGCTAGAAACTGGCCTGGGCAAATTCACCTGACTCTAGCTGTGGATCTGACTGTGACACCCAAGAGAGTCTAAGTGTACAGTGAAGGAACCACAGGCTATTCTGGCACTGTTGGTATGAATGCCAAGTCTGGACAAATCAGATCCTATTTAAGGAGGGCAGAAAAATGAGATACAGTACTAAGAGAATGGGTTTTTATCAAAAAGACTCAGTGTTTCAAAATGAAGTGTGATACAAGGAAAAAAACGACTCAGCATGAGAGCGCACACTTAAGATTCATATAGTACAGAAAACGAAAACAATGTATTTAGGAAAACTTTGCTTGCCATTTTCAATTAGTTGTGTTAGATGGGATTCCATGGGATAGAAACAAACAGAGAAATGGTCTGAGATGCTATAATGACAAAGGAAAGAGTAAGACAGGAAGAGGGTAGAGGGTAGAAAGAGGAGCAGCAGCACCACATGCAGTAGGTTCACTAGCGAGCTACAGGGCCAGGAATATAGCTCGGTGGTAAAGCACTTGCCTTGCATTGGTGAGACCCTCGGTTCCACTCCCTAGTACCATGAAAGAAAGCATTTTGTATGGAGGATGTTATTTTAGCCCAGCACTATGGTGCACACCTATAATCATCTCTTCAGAGCTAGACATAGAAGGTTGAGGAGCTCAAGATCATCTTCAGCTACATAGCAAGTTTGAGGGCAGCCTGGGCTATATGAGACCCAGTCTCAATAAATAGCCACAATGTGCGACTGCTGAAGCCATCAATGATGGAGAAGATTAAAAACTCAGACAGGGGAGGGAGGGTGCTAGAGAAATGGCTCAGCCATTCAATTCCCAGTACCCACATGGTGGCCAACAATCATCCCAAACTCTAGTTCCAAGGAACTGGATACCCTCTTTGGACCTTCAAAGGCACTGCACTTACATGCATGCAGGCAATATGCTCATACATGCAAAACAAAAATAATAAAATATTTTTTAAAAATTAAAACTCAGGGGCTGGAGAGATGGCACTGACTGCTCTTGCAGAGGACCCGGGTTCGATTCCCAGCACCCACATGGCAGCTATGAACCATCCTTAACTCCAGTTCCAGGGGAATCCAAAGCCCTCTTCTGACCTCTGTGGCATTGCATGACATGGGTGCATTCACATACATGCAGGCAATACACTCATACACATAAAATAAAAATAATAAAATATAAAAAAATTTTCAATTAAAATTTAGACTGGAGAAGATACAGAGAAAATAACGATTAATGTAATTACATAAGCAGGAAAATGATTGGCTAAGTGCTGCCTTAAGAACTATGTTCCAGCCAGGCATGGTAATGTGTACCTTTAATCCCCACACTTGCATTCAGGAGGCAAAGGCAAGTGAATCTCTGTGAAATCAAGGCTAGCCAGGTCTACATAATAAGTTCCAGGCCAGCTGGGGCTATGGGAAGACCCTGTCTCAAAAAAAACCCCAAAAGTTCAAAGCCAGCCTATTCTACACAGTGAGACCCTGTCTCAGAAAGGGGGGTAAGAAGAGAGGGAGGAAAGGATGGTGGGAGGAGATTAGAGGAACAGAAACAACAAAGATTCTCAAAAGAAAAGTCTTCTTAGCTGAGAAGTGCCTGGGGTCCTTCATGTGAGGACTGCACATACCACCAGACACATGAGAAGATGCAGAAACCAAGGCAAAGTGGGCTTGGTGTAATCTGTGAATTATACAAACCCAGTATAGTCTTAGCCTTGACAACCTCATGCTAAGAGTGAAAGAAGCCAGCCACCAAAGGCAACATATATAGAGAGAGTATTTATCTGTATGTTCGGAGTAGACAGATCTCTAGAGATAGATCTGCCTGGAGCTGGTCAATGGGGATGCTTATAATGGGGGAGGTGAGCACATTGTAAAATTGGATTGTGGTGATGGCTACACAGCTTTGTAGATACACTAAAAATCGCTCAAATAGACAATTTAAAGGGCCAAAATGAATACATCTCAATAAAACCATTAAAAATTAAAATGTAGCCAGGCGTGGTGGCACACGCCTTTAATCCCAGCACTCGGGAAGCAAAGGCAGGTGGATCTCTGTGAGTTCAAGACCAGCCTGGTCTACATAGTGAGTTCCAGGACAGCTGGGGCTACAGGGACACCCTGTCTCAAAAAGACCAAAAAAAAAATTAAAATGTAAGCATCCTACAAGAACATAGGCAATAAAAAACTAACTAGTGGGGAACAGACTAGTCTGAACAGGATGCTAACATCAACCTTTGTGGAACTGCCACATCCTATGGCCCATACACCAAGCTCCAGGGAACTGGATGCCTTGAGGTGCCCTACACTCCTAAGCCATGGTCTGCTTTCTATGTTGCTCTGCACATTTTCCCAGATCTTACATTTTATGTCTGCTGAAAGCTTGAGGCTCCTCTCTAGCTCTCATGTCACAACACTGGCACTTGCTGCTTCCAGAATTTTCCATGCTAGTGTCCCGTGCTCATCTCAAAGCTCCAAAAATCAGATGAGGGAAGGAGGTGGAACCTGGAAGTGCAGCCCATGACAATGACATAGCCCAGATTGTCCCTTCTCATAATCGCTGTCTAGGACTGAACAAGGAGGCCTCCTGGAACGGCCCAGATCTGATTTAGAAACTGCCAGTCAGGCGCAGTGAAATGTATCTGTAGTCCAGCTACATGGGAGGATCACAGGATTCAGGTCAGCCTGGCAACATCATGAGACCCTATCTCTTATTTAAAAAAAAAGAAAAAGAGTGGGAAAAGAAAGCAGAGTCTGGGGATATAGATTAGTGGTACAAAGTACTTATCTATGTGAGAGTCTGGGTTCCACCCCAATACTGTAAAAGGAAGGAGGAAAACAAAAAACTGTTAGCCTGTTGAACTATTTCAGTGGTGTCCAGAGAATTCATTTATAAGATGAGCAAGGGTCATGTGTGTAGCACACTGTAGGGCCTTTTAAGAAACATGGTCATGAATCTGAGCAAAGATGACTTTCTCCCAACAAGGTGGGCTTCTCTCACAAAGTGAGCACACAGCTCAGGTGTCTCCTCTGTGCAGGAATCCTGCTGAGGTGCAGCCTGGTGGTGGGATAGTGGGGTCTGATTTTCTCACCAGCACCCAGATGTGCTGGTGCTGTGGGTCCACAGGAGACCTGGTTACTGAGGCTTCAGATAGCCACAGTCCAGAAAGAGTTCTCATTCTAGAGGTACAGGATGCGCTCTTGGCATTGGGTCAAGAGAGAAGCCTCCAAGCACACCTGAGGAGACTGGGCAGCAAGCCCATGAAGGAGAGTCTGTGTGAGGCCTCTCAGAAGCCAGCCAGACCAGCACCGGGCCTGAGCTCTGCAGGCTGTGTTCTGCAGCCCTGGGAAACTAGTGTGAGCTTTTGCATGTGGACATCATAGATGATGCTTTCTCTACTATCATTCAGTGAAATTGAAGATGACTGAAACTGGTATAAGGTACCTTTAGCCGAAAGCAGACCAGCCCAAGAATGACTTCTGCGCAGATCTCAAAGCGAGGGTCCTGGCATACTAGAGACTCAAACTCATGAGACAGCTGCACATGCTGGAAAGAGGAAAAGGAAACATGCTGTAGTTTCTCATCAACACTGAATTCCAGCCCTGGTGACCCAGCACCTTAATTGCACATCTGTAATTCATTTACAGGCTCTGAGCAATGTCTCTCCTGTCATTAACAGTTTCCACACAAACTGAGGAGGAAACGCGTCTACTCCATATCACAAGGGAAATCCAGGGTTCTTAGAAAAATGCCCTCATTTTCTTCTACTCATGGGTTCATTATTTTATCTCCCAACCCCAGCTCCATCTTTTGTAATCGTGTAATAAACATTGCAAAGAGGTATTTGAATGTTCTAGAAAAAAGACTACATTCATCTGCCTTGTCATCCTGATGCCAGCTTTACACTGTGATACTGAGATGGCTCTAGTTGGCAGATAGGGATACTGAGGCTCAGAGAGAATAAGCATCATGCCCAAGGCCTTATGGTCATGCCTTCGCTGAGCTGAGATTCACACCAGCAGCCATTACTAGAGCTTCTGTTCTGTATCAGGTGGGGCTGTAGTCCCACCTTGATTTCAACTGATAGGTAGGAATCACTTACACCCAGCCACATTCAACACACCAACTTATTTAACTTCTAGGCACTTATAGAAGTCAAAGATGATTCAAGTAATACATGATCTGTGGCGAATACACTCACCATCATCCAAATGCACACTTAACTGGAACCCCCCACACCCTGCACTAGCTGTCCGAGGTAGAGGCCTAAGAGAGACTGAATACAAGTAGTACAGGCTTGTTGGGACAGAAACTCTGTTGATGCAAGTGGTCCCTAGTCACCCCACCAGAGGGCGCCAAAGACTCAGGACTAAATTGTTCTGCAATTAGCTCAGGCCTAGGAACACAGTTTTAACCATTCTCTTTTTCTCTTGGTAAGGCAGGATTGGGACTCTTCTGCACATGAGCTAGAATAATCACAACGAGTCATCCTGAACTTAACTCATCATCACCATGGACAGATAAACCACTTTGGGTTTTTTTTTTTCTTTTATTTTCACCAAATGAGTCCTCACTCCCTTTGCAGTGGGAACAGGGGCTAGCTTACTTATAAATTCACATACACCCTTGGTTTCTAGTTTTTTCCCCTATGCTGTTTCTCACAGCGCTTGAAATCTCCATGAATGTTCTCACAACAGCCTTGTGGGCTGGACAGGTGCCAGTTAGTAGCATGTGACAGGCACTCTGCAAATGAAGGCTTTTCTGCATCTGTATCATAGAGAAGGAGCCTGAGGTATTCAGCTCCTACCCTCAGCTGCACAGTGGTGACATACTAGGCACCAGCACTTAAAGACAAGGCTGTCACCATCACTGGGGCTGGAAACCACAGTCATGTCTGTCTCATGAAGATGAAGCCATGGCTTAGAGAGAGGATGGCAGGACCAGAAGAAGGGACCCTACTGGTCAGTGGGCCTGCTGCATCTGGCTAAATGGGTAGGCAGGTCCTGGCTCATATTCATGCCTCAGTTTTCCCTGTTGAAAAAAATAAAACTAGGGCAGTGGAGCTTAGAGCAGATCAGTGCTTTCCAAAAGTGGTTTAGTGCATATCACAGTGACCTGCATGGCTTGTTGAAACAGATGTTGCAGTGAAGGAAACTTCCTTGAGACCAGAGGGACTCATGGGTACCCATCTAAACCAACTCAAAGGTGCTTGTAGTTTGGCAATTTGGGGAAGGAAAACATTATTTTCTCACTGTTTTCATTGCTCAGTGAATCTTGCTGCTGGCAGGAAAAATTGAATCCACATACTACTTTATCTTTCAGAAGCTGATAACCTATATTCCTAATGATAGTGTCTTAGAAGATCCATAATTATGAATTGGATTAGTCTAAGTGCACTAAAGACCAAAACTACAATCTGGTCCTATTACCATGCTTATAACAGTCAGCAACAGCAGACCATGCATCCCTCTGCCCCTAGAAGTTTGTGTCTGCTAATAGGTTGCATTTCTCAGAATTTATCCCCACTGTTAGGCAATGTATGATGATGTTTGCTTACTAGGCACCGGCATTGATTTCTGAGTCCCCTAAGACCTCCATAATTTTGTTCAGATATAAAAGGAAGACAGTCACCTTGCGGATATGAGCCTGTAGTCCCTTGACTCCATACATTCTAAAAACAAACCACATTTTCAAAGAGCGGAATCTCCGACCCAGTGGGATCTGCCAGTGCTGAAACAAAACATAAAGGTACATCAGTGAGATGCATATAAAGAGCCCGGTTCCTTTTCAACTTATCGGTTGGCCGGTTTCTTCTGGAGGCAGCCAGCTTCCTGTGGAATGCCCATTTCTCATCCTGGACAGCAAAGAACTTGACATGTAAGCAGGGACCCCAACAGGAAGTTTTCTTTACTTCTTATGGAAATGAGGACAGAAGAATCCCTGATTTAGGAGGCACTGGTGTTCACTGGATAGGTCTGCCCAGTTCACAGCAGAGGAGAAACCACAGTGAACAAACTGGAAAGATATCGTCCTGCTCTAAGGAGCTTCTGTTGGGAGCAGGGGACATCCATCCAGGTGGGGCATGCCTGCTTCCCTCTGCCTGTGATGCATTGGAACTGCTCTTTGTGTTGCTGATTTGGGGGGAGTGACCCCCAATTCTCCTTTACCAAAGAAGCTTTCCCTCTGCCTGTCCTAGCTTTCCCAGACTGTCAGCAGATGGGAGGATCTCATTCCTTCTGATGGTGACGGCTGGAAACATAATAAGAGCACATAAGAGAGGAAGATGTGAGACACAGGCCAGCTGTGAGGATGACCTGGGACTGCTTCACGGCTTTCCTTTAAATACTCAACTTGAGCAGGACATGCTGGAGCACACTTTTAATCCCAGCACTTAGGAGGTAGAGGAAAGCAGATCTCTGTGAGATTCAAGTCAGACTGGTCTACATAGTGAGTTTGAGACCACCTGGGACCACAGGGAGACTCTGTCTCAAAAAAACAAACAAACAAACAAAATCAACCAACCAAACAACAACCAAAAAAAAAAAAAAAAAAACAAGGTTGAGAGATGGCTCAATGGTTAAGAGCACTGGCTGCTTTTCAGAGAACCTAGGTTCAGCTCCCAGCACCCACATTGCGGTTAACAACCATCTGTAACTCCAGTTCCAGAGGCTCCAAAGCCCCTCTTTTGGCCCCTGTGGGTATTGCACACATGGGTGCACTTACATGCATGCAGGCAAAACACTTATGCACATAAAATAAAAATTAATTAGTTTAATACTCAACTTGAAATTATAAAGGAGATGTTGAGGTGGCCTCTCTTGTGCTTCCTGTCTGGTTCCTGAGGAGAGATGTTCCCCTACTAGGCATAGGATGATGCTCTACAGTGAAGAAGAGCATCCAAAACTCATTCACTGTTTATTACCTGTGCACCATTGACAATTAGGCTGAACACAGTGCTGCCTTTCGGCAGAAGACACAAAGGTTGTTTTTAAATACAGTTGTTCTTTCCTTAACCAGGAGGCAAGTTACAAGACCCCTTTCCCATGGGGGCTTGAAATTTGGATAATACCAAATCTATATACACTGTTTTTTCTAGACATATGTACCTGTGATATGATTCCCTATTTTAATTCCCTATTATTGAACTATTTGTTTTTGGAAGTTTCTAGCTTTCCTTAGTTGTTGGAAACTCAGGAACTCTCTTAAAAGACTGGGAACTCTTTCTTAAAAGTCTGGCATAGGATCCCCGTGGAGGCTATGCAAATGCAAAGTCCAATGAAGTGTCAGAATGGAGAGATTATGAGTGATCTATCTTGTCCTCACACTTTTTTAATATTATTCTCACATTATCCCTTAAGCAATAACTTTCTAAAAAGTAAGTTGGATCCTAAATGTACAGTGTTAAATGGGATGACGGACTGTTCTCACAGCCGTACGCACATCTGCACATACCCTGGCTTTTGTCCCTGGACTGCAAGCTTCCCTAAACCTCTTTTCCAGGAGGAGCTGTAATGAAGATCCCTGGTGCCCTGCACCTGCCAGCTTGCAGCTGTCACTGGAAAAAGAAAGGGTACTCTATATCTGTGAGAGATAATCCTGATACTTTATTATCAGCGGGTGACATACTGGACCCAGGAATTCAGACATACCACTTTGGACAGGAGGCTTTGCTCACATCCTATGTCCACCATGCCTGGTTGCACATCCCCCTGGATTCGGGTTATTTCTTGAGTCAGAAAGGCAGCTGATACAGTGGGCCCCTACATGACCCCAGCCTGCTTGGCTTCTATTCTTGTAAGCCTCCCAGCACTACTTATGATTCCAAACTCCTTTCCAAAATAAATCTAGGACAACCTGGAGTTTTCAAAATCCAGAAAAGGTTTGTGGCAAATAAAAAAGGAGAAAGAAATAAAGTAAGCCAAGGAAAGGCTGCCAGACAATGTTCTCCTGTCTCTGAATGTGCCCCCCCAACCCTGTGCTATGCTACCACGCCAGGTCCTCAGCAGCAAGGCAGGAAGGAGGGCCACATGGTCTCTGGAGTCAGTTCCTTGCAGAAGTCAGAATGCAGATCCACCAGGCTTAGAGGGCAGTCAGGGTACTCATCCCAACCTGGAACCTCTGACTGGTAGACTTGGCAGAGCTGCCTTGGAAGAGCTCACCTAATGTATCTGCTAGAAGCCAGTTAGTAGATGCTTCTTGTGGATTCCTGCTCATGAAGTGGGGACAAGGGTAGCCGCAGCATTCCATTTATTTGGATTCTAATGAACCTGGAGCTCAACAAGACAAATAAATCATCCACTTACCCTGTAATCAGTGATAAGTCCTGGAGAAAAGAGTAAGACAGAGAGACCATTAGACAGAGGTACCTTTTTTGATTCTTTCAGGCAGATTTCTTCTTTTTTAATTAAAAAAATTACTTTTATTGTATGTATATGCGTTTTCCTACTTGTAGCTAAGTGCACCTGTGTCATGCAATGCCCAAAGAGGCCAGGAGAGGGTATCAGATCCCTGAAACGGAAGTTACAGACAGTTGGGACAGTTGTTCGCTGCCATGTGGGTGCTAGGAAACAAACTCAGGTCCCTCTGCAAGAGCAGCCAGTGCTCTTATCCACTGAGCTACCTCTCCAGCCCCCAGGCAGATTTCTTATGTCACAGATGATGTCTTCTGAGGCAGACATGAAACCATCTGAGGACTGGCTGGGCTGTGTGTACTTTGCGGCTCATCTCAAAGTAACAGATTCAAGGACAGTCCCTGAGAGGAAGATGTCCAGGACACACTGGAAATCCTCAAATATGAATAGAACCCCATTAGGTTTCCTTTTTGTGGGTGCATAAACATGGAAAACTGTGATTAGCAGTAAGCCGGCATTCAGATGGTGTAAGTCATTCATTTGTTCATGCATGCAAAGGTGAGTTGGCAATGCAGAGAATGATTTATAATAAGCAAAGAAGGTATTTCCATCTCCATACTCAAGGATGATGGCTTTGCATGTGGCACAGAACAGCTGCTCCATGAATACATGCTAAGTCAAATTCCTCATCCCACACATTGGTATGAAAAACATTGCTTTGTACTCTCTGGTGCCTTTTGGTACCTAGACTACTGAACCCCAGGACAGCACAAAGGAGAAGACTGGATAAGGATTCATAAATCAAAGTTTCTAGAGTGATCTGGGCAAGAGCTAGGAGGGCATGCTGGGGCTGGCTGCAGCCCTATGATGTAGCTGGGCACAGGAAGCAGTCAGGCACCTTGGAAATCTCTCCCATGAATGTAGGTCAGGCAAAGTATGTTACAACTTTTAAGGGTCTCAGCTTTTTAACACTTGCCACTGCAAACACGGCCACTTCAACTGGGACAAGCAACCTCATACACCCACCATGCACTGCACAGGAAGGTTTGAGTTATATTTATAGGACATCTGAAGTCATTACTTGATTTTATCTGACATCAGGAGAGACTAGGTCTTAAGTAGGATAAAAGTGGTAGTGCTGGGGGCAGGCAATACCACCAATCTCAGCCTGTCTTATGGGCAACATTGAGATAGTGCCCACAGTCACACAGCCTTTCCATACCCCATTCTATGCTCTCTTGTGTACTCTGGGGCCTCTTGCTACAAATCTAATGGCGATGGCAGGCCATCAAAACTAACCTGACACTGAGGCCCACAGTGTTCACAAAGGCCCAAGTCACTTGGCCTTGTCACAGACATTCAAAGAGAATCTGTTAATAACCACATGACTCACAAGCAAAAATGAATGGATCAAACATCCCCATTTAAGTTTATATGATTGCACCATCTGACACAGTACTTCTAATCACATGTGGCTGTTTAAATCAAGCTGTTGTTTACAACTAAAGGAAATTGAAAATGGATTTCTTCTGCTAGATGAGCCATCCTTCAAGTGCTCATTTGCCACCTGCGGGTTAGTGGCTGCCATGTGGAACAGCACAGAACTTTAGAACATTTCCTCAGTGGCGGGAACACCGGAAGGGTATGACACTCATTCAAGCAAAGTAGCTCCTAGAACCAGAGGAAAGTATCAGTGAAAAATGGAACCTCTTTCCTGAGTCTGCTTCACTGGGGGTGACTGAAGATCTGGATCAAAGCCTAATGTTCCTCATACACAACGGTATTAACCCCAAGCCAGCAAGTGCCTATGAGAATGGTCAGGTGTACATTGTGAGCTACTTAATATATCTTACATACCTACTAGGTCTTTAAAACTTCCTAATTCATCATGGTGTGGGAAGCTTGTAAATGGAATATTAAAGCAATAAAACCAGACTGCCTAAAAGCAAGACAAGTGAGAAATTAGTATGTGGACAATTGTTGAGGTTTGAATGAGAAATATTCCCTAGAGGCTCACGTTCTTGAACACTTGGTCCCCAGTTGGTGGAGCTATTTGGGGAGGTTATGGAATGTCTAGAGGGTGGAACCTTGATGGAGGAACTATGCCACTGGGAGTGGGTTTTGAGTATGTAATAGCGCTCTTGCTCTCTATTGTGTGCTCTCTCTCTCTCTCTCTCTCTCTCTCTCTCTCTCTCATTCCTGTGTGCAGCTAAAAATGTGACCAGCCAGCTTCCTACTCCTGCTGCCATGTCTAGTCTTGTCTGTTCCCATGCCTCCCCTCCAGGATGACTGCTAGCCTTCTAGAACCATGAGCCCTTTCCTCCCCAAATTGCTTTTGGTTGGAGTGCTTTATCACAACAGAAAAGCAGACTAATATAGAAATTAATACCAGGAATGTGGCTATTTCTGTGATGAACTGACAGTGTTGGTTTTCAGAGGAATATGGCAGACTTGGGGTCTTTGGGCTAGAAAAGTCATTGAATGCTGTGGGCAGAGTTTAAAGGGATATTCTTCTGGGAACTTGGAAGACAGGAGTCTTGAAAGTAACATGGACAGTGGAGGTCCAGATCCTGTTTCAGAAGGGAACAGGACTGTTGTTAGCTAGGCTAGGAGCTATTTGTGAGATATTTAGGCTAAGAATCTGTGCGTGTTGATCATGCTGGGGCTCAAGAAGCAGCTGCAATTGTCAAAGAGATCAGCACCACTCAAGTGAAGCCTCCTGTGCCTCACTGGGACAATGAGAAAGTGTTTCCTCCGGGTCAGCACCCAGGAGCTGAGACAGCTGCAGTCATGGGTGGAGGAGGGCGGCCGGGCTACATCTCCAGCTGGTAGCATAACTTGGCAATGTAGGTGGTATACATGTGGTACTGTTTTTTAAAGCATAAGATGCAAGATTGAGGGGGTCATGAAGAGCAACTGAGGCCTGGTACCATGTGGCAGAGTCAGAGTCCCCATGAAAAGACCCTAGAGATCATCGATGAAGGTGAAATCTCAATTACAACAGGGACTCTGGGATATTAGAGATGCCAGGGTCATGGGACATATGCCATGGAAAGATGAATACAGGGAGAGAAGCCATCCCAAAATAGAGACGTTGTAGGCAGCAAAGCTGGAGAAGCAGAGCCCTTTGAAATTGGAGCCCCAGATACTGGACATGGAGCTACAGGATTTGGTTTTTATACTGCTGGGTATCAGTCTTACATCAGGAAAAGCTGTGTCCTCTCTCACCTTAAGCCCCTGCTGTAATTTCAGTAGATAGTGACTCCCAAAGGTCCACATGTAAAGGATTATCTGCAGTGGTGCTGTTGGTGGGGATGCATTGAATCCATAGGAGGTTGGGCCTAGTGGGATGCTCTTAAGTCACTGGGAGTGTGTCATCAAAGCAGATTTCGTAGGGGGCTGGAAGGATGGCTCAGCTGTTCAAAGAACTGGCTGCTCTTGCAGAGGACCCAGGTTGAATTCCCAGCACCCACATGGCAGCTGACAACTGTCTGTAACTCAAGTTCTAGGGGGATCTAATGCCCTCTTCTGGCCTCTATGGGTATTGTACACACATGATGCACTTACATACATGCAGGCAAAATACTCATACACATAAAAATAAAAAATAAAATTTAGAAATGTGGAATTGGGGAGGCCATCTCTCCCTCTCTCCTCTCCTCTCCTCTCCTCTCCTCAATCTCTCTTTCTTTCTCTCTCTCTCTCATTTGCTCTCTCTATCACTTTCTCTCTGGCTTCCCCTCCCCTTCCCTGGTTCATGAAGTGAGCAACCACTAAGTGAGCACTTGTTTAGCTACATGCTCTCTCATGATGTGCTTCTTTCAACAAAGCTCCAAATCTATGGGGCTGCCCCATGTTGGACTTGAACCACTAGCAACATGAGTTAATTGCCCTGACAGCTGACTTACACAGTCACCATGGCTCAAATGCCTCGCTGTGTCCACTTTTTGCCCCGGTCTCTTTGAGTAGTGCATGGTCAAGTTGGAAGCTACCCCAGGAAATGTGAGCCCCCTGCTAAGGCTTTGGGGAGCAGCCTACATAAACCCCCACACCACTACTCACTGCCTGTTATCCTCTTAGTCACCAGTCTACAGATACTGAGCCTTGTTCCCTGTCTTGTCAACAGGCATAGCCCACAGGTCTACCAACCAAATGCACAAGTGTGTATTGGTGCTCTAGCCCTACCTTAGGTTTTGTCGTATTTCCTCTTCACTTCCCTTCCCTACACTACCTTCTTCCTTTACTTTTTTTCCTTCTTCATGGTATTGGTGGATGATGTGCAAATCCCTTTTCAGAAGGACATTAATTCAGTCATTACTATAAAGATGTTTGTTTTATAAGAACTATTAGGAGGAGGTGTTTGTACCTGTTCTGAAGCTGGAGGGTGCACTCCGTGTGCCCTTGCTCCTACCTTGCATAACTCAGGTGGTTGTGCAAGCTCTTGATGCTTCCGGAGTGGGAGGGAGCCCAGAAGAACCCAAGCCTCCCTCCCCTCAGCACACCAACTCAGCATAGCAGAGAAAGACTTGTGACAGTAAGCCAGAAAGCACAGGACCCCACTCTCCCTAGGGAAGGTTCTATGGGAATCCTTAGCATTGTCAACTCAGCACTGACAGAAATGAAAACCAGAACAGACTGGAGAAGTGGGCACTCCTGCTCACCTGAGTCCTGATGGCTGTGCTTCAGATAAACAGGGTCCGTCTTAAAGGCTTCAGTCAAGTCAGTTCTCTTTTTCACCCTGGTTTAGGAGAACAAATGATAGAGCTTGTAATTGTGCCAGCAGGAATGAAGATATTCTGGAGAGACATTTCTAGAGAGTTGTGCCCTCCTTTTGACCATCAGACTTTTGAGACAATGTGCCCCAAAGAACTGGAATTGCCCTGGGAATCTCATACTGGGAAAAGGAAAAGGTTAGAAGTCAGGTTCCAGACTGAGAGAGGTCTGTTCCCCACAAAGAAGTTTCACATAGTTCTGACAACTGGTCAGACCACTTTGCTGGGACTGGGAAGCCCAGACAATGATAGGCAGGACCATACCTTAACCAAGGCTGCTTGGTTATGCATACCTCTTGCTATTGAACCTGATTCACATGTCAGTACGCAGAAGGCCAGAAGACAGGGTATGTGGATGTCACTGGACCTCTTTAGTTGTTCTTTTCAGCGTGGCCACATTGACTAAATCTTTCATTGCTCTTCAATATTAGTTGTGTCTTTAATTGGACTGTTGAAGAAGGGTGGCTGAACCTGGCTTGTTAGGGAACAAGACTTTGACCCTAACTCCGCTAAGAGGTTCATGCCTCAGAACTTTGGATTGGTTGGTGGCAATGGGCTGCTTATTCCTTCTCCCTTGTTCTGCTCAGCCACCTACCTCCAGAGTCACCACCCTGGCCTAATTCTAGCACAGCATGCATCTCCAGGATCCAAACACTGGGGGTTAAATTATTGGGGTCCTGGCTCCTGACACACAGCTCCTAAAAACCGCGGGGTCTTCAGAAGCAATGGGAGCATATCCTGTGTGGTTATTAAGTGACTGGTGCCTGGGTGCAACTAAGCAGAGATATTCCAAAGAGAGAAACTTTGTGCTACTCCCTTTGGCGATCAGACTGTTGAGACCCCCAAGTAATTGAAATTTCCCTCATGAATCTCATGCTGGGGGAAGGGAAAGGCCTAAGCCCTGGAGGGGGAACCTGTCTGCCAGAAAGAGACTTCACAGAATTCTGACATTTTGTCAGACTGCCTTACAGGAAAGACTGGAGCCCAGACAAGGATGGTTCAGTGACAGGCAGGACCCCACCTTGATCAAGACTGCCTTGTTATATATACCTCTTGCCCTCTATTTAAACCTGAAACTCATGCCAGTACCCCAGAAAAGTTGGGGATCACTGTGTAACTGGCCTGGCAGAACTGAGGTACTTGTGTCTCAGCCTATCACTATTGAAACAATGGACCCCAAAGAAATGGGTATTTCCCCCAGGAATCTCATGCTAGGAGAAGGAAAAGGTCCCAGCCAGAAGGGGGAACTTGTCTCCCCAAAAGAGATTTCACACAGTTCTGGAAAGTGATGGGTCAATGGTGGCTGTGACCATACCTTAACTGGAACTGCTTTGATGTGCTTATCCTATTTAAAGTCTTGGGGTTGAGGAAATGGCTCAGTGATTAAGAGTACTGGCCGCTCTTGTGGAAGACCAGGGTTCAGTTCCCAGCACCCACATGGCAACTAACAACTGTCCATAACTCCAGTTCAGGGCATCTGACACCTTCTTCTGACTTCTGTGGGCATTGCACAACACCGGTGCACTTACATACATGCAGGCAATATATTCATACACATAAAATAAAAATAAAAAATATATTTTTAAAAAGCTTCTTTTTAATCCCACCACTCAGGAGGCAAAGGCAGGTGGATCTCTGTGAGTTCAAGGCCAGCCTGGTTTACATAGTGAGTTCCAGGTCAGCTGGGGCTACAGGGTGACCCTGTCTCAAAGACAAAAAAAAAATGCTCATTCTCACTTTAGAGTCCTGAGTTCAGGCTTGGGGATCTTTGGTCTCTCCCCAGTGTACTCACCTTGAATAAATCACCTTTTCTGCTTTTCATTCTTAACTTGGCTGCTTTAACCTGCTTATAATAATAAGATTAGCTTGGAGCACAGGCTTTCACCCCAACTTCGATAACAAAATGGCCACCTTGACAGGACAAAGACACAGTTTTGGGGTGTGTGTGCCACTCGATGACCCCAGGTGGGGTTGTAGTCTTTTCACTCAGGGACTCTTCCCTGTCTCTACTTTAGCCAGCATTAGCTGTTTTTTACTTCTACTTAGTGAAGCAAAAAAGATAAGTGTAGACTTTGTTGAGTCCTCGAGAAAATAAAACTCTTGGTAAGTCTGTTCCCATCCACACACGTGCAGTGCAGAGCTCAGACTGGCCTACAGGGGGTGCGCTGCCAAGGCTGGTTCCCCAGCCTCATTGTCTGGTACAGCTTGCTTGGAACTCATCTCCAGCCATCAGCCCAGCATCAGCTCTGGGGTTGAAGCCAACACAATCCCCGGGTCCCAGGTCCTCTTTCCTGCCCATTTTTGTTTTCCCACCCTCGCCAGCTCCCAGGGCGTTGCCTTTCTCTCAGCCTTTGGACTCTTTGGGGGTAATCTGAGGTTCTTTTGAACGATGTGGGGCTGCTGCTATGTGATGACTGATTTTGTCTTTCAGAGTTTTTCTGCTGAACAGTAATTGAATTATGCTAAATGGAGAAACATGGTGACCATGATGGTGGAAGAGAGAAAGAGCTCTGGAAGGCACTGGAGACTCAACCATAACTCAAAGTCATGGACTGCAGAGATTGAAAGACATCTCTGCCACTCCTCCTATGGGAAGCTTCATGGAGATGTGGCTAGGTATCCTTTGTCTTGGGTTTGCTTTTTCCCTGCCAAGACCTGTGCATTTTACTCCTTAGATGGGGCCCAACCAGCTCTAACAGGGTATTTGGCTTGATTTCTTCAGGCAATGAGGCCTGACTTTCTAGAGTGACCCCATGTCTTAAGGGGACAGGCCCATAACCTAATAAGAATTCCATCTGCAGGACAGGGCTTGTCAATTTGGAGTTACAATTTGGGATACCCACCATGTGACAGGAAGGATTTGGGACTCTGTTCAGCTATTTGAAATAGAGTCAAGGGAGCAGAGTGTCTTCATGATTTATGTAACCATAGGAACATTAAATCTTTACTACCTGGGTACCACCTAGGGATAGTTCCTGCAGACTAGTCTTCTATTACCTTAGGATGATTTATAAGAATAATGGGAGAAAAATAGTCTCTTCCCTAGAGCTCCTGACCCTTCAGTTTTTATTATGATTATTATTATTATTATTATTAGTAGTAGTAGTAGTAGTAGTATTTTTAAACTCATTACACACTAAAAATCATGATTGACATGGCTTTTTAAAAATTGTCTATATTGGGAATGGAGAGATGGCTCAGTGGTTAAGGGCACTGGCTGTTCTTGCAGAGGATCTGGGTTCGATTCTCAGCACCCACATGGCAGTTAACAACTGTCCTTAACTCAGTTCCAGAGGAATCCAACACCTTCTTCTGACCACCACGGGCATTGCACGACATGAGTGTACTTACATACTTGCAGGCAATACACTCATATACATAAAATATGTATAAATGATAAATAAAAACATTCTTTTAAAAAATTGTGTATATGAGTTGGGCATGGTGGCACATGCCTTTAATCCCAGCACTTGGGAGGCAGAGGCAGACAGATCTCTGTGAGATCAAGGCCTGCCTAATCTACATAGTGAGTTCCAGGCAGGTTGGGGCTTGTGGATTTGTTACAGGTATGGAGGAACCAGGCCAAGTAGACTTGTTAATTTACGGGTACGGGACATGAAGGAGGTCCTCCTACCTGCTGCCTCTATAGAAACAAATCCAGAGACAGTAGTTGGAGACAGTTTTACTTAAGTTCAGGCTTGGGGAAAAAATGGGGTGAAGACCTTAGCCTCACAGAAAGGTAGTCCCACATGTAGGTAAATTCCTTGTTCTCCAGAAGTTCCTTGTAAGATAGAGACTTGCTGTGATTCTTCTGGAGTTTTTCAGGCTAGGCACTCTATTACTCCTATTAACATACTATATCTGAGAAAAGTTAGAGTACCAAGTGAGCCAAGATTAGTTTGCAAGTGAGTATTGGCACTTGGTGGGTCTGACCTGCCTTTGTTGCTTTCCATATTAACACTACTTGCTTCCTGGTAAGACATCATTTATAAATTTGTTTTTGTCTTTTATAATTTTAGTCTGCCCTGTTACAATAAGAATAAAAATGCCTAGCTGGGCATGGTGGCACACTCCTTTAATCCTAGCACTGGGGAGGCCAAGGCAGGCAGCTCTCTGTGAGTTCAAGGCCAGCCTGGTTCACATAGTGACTTCTAGGCCAGCTAGGGCTACAGAGAGACCCTGTCTCAAAAAGACCAAGAAATCAATCAATCAATCAATCATCAATCAATCAATCAATAAAAATAAAGGTGCCCAATGTGAGGACAGGCATTGGGGTTTCAGTAAGTATCCAAAATCCAAAAAAAAAAAAAAAGATTGTTTAAAATTTAGGGTTTTGTTTGTTTGATTTGGTTTGATTTTTATAGTTAGAGCTCATCTGATCATGGTGGCTCATACCTTTAATCTCAGCACTCCAGAGGCAGAGCTTGAGGCCAGACTGGCCTATAGAGTGAATTCCAGGCCAGCCAGGGCTACATGGTGAGACCTTGTCTCGGAATAAAGTCAGAGCTCAAAAAGACAAACAGGAGTTTTTAATGGTATCATCCTTTGGACTGATTGGATTGCCAAGTCTCCACCCAGGACCAGAGATTAAATGATTGTGATACTTCTCTAGTTGTGTATGTTACTCAGAGTTGGTGTCCAAAGGTGATTATAAAGGATGGTTCAACCCTCAATTGCTTCTAAGCTTGCTAATGGCTGTCTTCCTGTCTAAAATTAAACAGTTTGGTATCAATGGGCACTGTAAAATAAGTATGTTAGACTTAGAGACTATGTTCATTAGATTGTTAAGTCCAGTATTTATGTTTATAAATAAACTTTTGATATTTCTGTTATGTAACTGAGAAGTACAACATAATTAAAATGCCTTTAGAAAGTTTGTTCTGGGTTCTAGAGACATGGCCCAGCAGTTAAGAGCACTAGCAGCTCGTGCAGAGGATCTGGGTTCGGTTCTCAGCACCCACATGGCAGCTAACAACCATCAGTAACTCTAGTTCCAGGGGATACAGTACCATCTTCTGACCTTTGTGGGCATTGCACACATGTGGTGTACTTATATACATACAGGCAAAACACATCACATTTTAAAAAATCAATCAAAAAAC
This sequence comes from Nannospalax galili, assembly GCF_000622305.1. Classification (NCBI taxonomy): domain Eukaryota; kingdom Metazoa; phylum Chordata; class Mammalia; order Rodentia; family Spalacidae; genus Nannospalax; species Nannospalax galili. The sequence continues at coordinate 846,540 of NW_008352325.1, read as the reverse complement.
ATTAAAAAAAGAAAGTTTGTTCCCTTTTGGTTTTATTTCTATATGTACATATTATAAATATGTATTTACTGTTAAGAGCAGCACATGACAAATTCAATGCCAATGCGATTGGAGCTTGCTTTTGCTTTCCTGTTTGGTTAGATTTTATGAAAGACAATGAGCTCTTTCATTTTTCCTTTTTGCTTTAACAGTTGTATTTATTGAGACTTGTCTTTTGAAACACTTGATATTACAATATACTATGCTAAGTATCTTATATATTTAGAACTGTGATGCTATGCCTTCTGGCATAACTGTGCTTGTTAAGATGTTAGGTGAACTGTATGTCTGCTCTTACTAAAAGAGGAAGAAGCAAAAGCATAATTATTATGTGTCCATCACATGAGATGTGCCCCAACTGCTTGAGGTCTAGGGAAGCTTCCTTTGGGAAATGTGACTAACAGGCAGACTCTCAGTTGAGTGCCTATCATTTTCTCTTTTATAGCAGCTATGAGGGTGTGAGAGAGAGTAGATGATTGTCAGGGCCTATAGGTGAGCCTGGCCCCTGCAAGTGAGCACTAGGTGAATAGCACCTACTGATGAGAACAGGACATAGAAATTGCTTAGGCAGTGGTAGAGCAAAAAGATCCTGAAAGAAAGGGGATCAATTTCTTTCTTGGCTGAGAGGTATTTCAAATGTCCTTGGGCCTGCGAGTACATGCTTGTCCTTGCCTGAGGCTGGAGATGCCAGAACTAACTAATTCAAAGATGTCTCTGGTTCTGCCATCCCCAGAGGCTGAGGATGTCAGGCTAAGGGTCTGGTTTTGTTCCTTATCTCTTTTGCCTAAGGGAGTACCCTGTTCCTGGAAATGTCACAGCGGACGTGACTGGAGTCAGAGGGACCTGGACACCTGGAATGGAACTGGACTGACCAGCTTACCTCCCCTTCCCTTCCTCCATCCACAGAAGCCTTACTAACTCTAAGGCAGTGAGGCCTGATGGTACCCCACTCTCAAGAACCCTCCTGTTATACAGGAGCTCTGTCTTCTTTCTCCTATAATAAAATACTTCTTTCTAAAGTTCACCCTCATTCTTTGAACTCACAGGACAAGAACCTAAAAGCCTCTGGCCTGAGGTAGCTTTGGTGGCCTTTGGGACTCTAGTGTCTCAAACTAAGCACAACAGAGCCCAGAAAGGCTCCATCACTCTCAGAAACACCTTGATATTCCTGTATCACTACTTCAAACCTAACAAAAGTTTTCTTAAAATCCAATATCTGTAAAAGTGTCTCTGTGGTTTATATTATCTAATTTTGACTCCCTAAGACGCCTAACACTTCGGCATTTTGACCTGTGAATTGATTTAACAATGTGACTGCTTGTGTGCCTTGAGTAACCAAGTAATCAGTTTTGTAAGTTTTCCTTCTGCCAATGTATATAAAGATTATCTCTCAATTAAGAACTTTATCTGGTTATTGTTATAAAAAGATAATGTTTTAAATCAGTTGCTTAGCTCTTAAAAATATATAGTGGGTATATATGGATGGTTGTTAGGAAAGATCTGTGCTTTGTATGGCATTTGACAGTTGGAGGCATAAATGGCTACCTGTCTGTTAAAACATAAATCATGCCCTGTGCATCTTACCAGTGGATGTTCATTTATAATAAAGCTATCAAAATAGATAAAATCTTTTAAGTTCTGTAGATTGTTTTAGCAAAATCACTCCAGAAAGGACTGTGAGAACTCCTAATTTTCTACTTACATCAGAGGGAAGTGCAGGTATCCTGGAAGCCCAGCTGTTGAGGCTGCTGGCATCTTACATAGAGGCAATCTGTGGGGAAGTCTGAAAACCCTGGCAAGTTTTATAAGAAGATTGGGTTGCAGGTCACCCGGCTGGTATCTGAAGAGGAACTGGTGTCAAAAGGAAACAGCCCAGGCCCTTAGTATTCTTTCCTTCTTGTGGCCTGCGGACCCTGGCTACCTGTGAGTGTGAGAGTGGGTCCTGTTGCACCTATCTGACCCAGGGAATACTATAGATAGAGACAACCCATTCTGGGTAAGTCAGGCCCAACCCTTACTGGGCCTGGGATTTGAAGGGCTCATACTTGGGCTAACCACCTCTCTATTGGTCAAGATGGACACCTACTGTCTCTAAGCTGTTTCGTGTCAAATAAAATATTCTAGGGCAAACTAGAAAACTGTGAATTTGACCATAGCTGAGACTTGAAAACACAGTGTTAGAGTCCCTAAGAGGCACAATGTAGTGAGAGAGGAATAGGATGCTAAAGTGCACTGTGAGGAGGTGGGCCAGAAAAAAGGCTAAATGTAATTATAAGGAATAATTAAAGTGTTCTTCTTTAAAGGATTAAAAGACAGACTAGGCCAGTGGGTGACAAGAAGCTGTCTAGTATCTACTGTCTTTGCAGGGAAGGACTCTGTTCTAGGCAGTGTTACAGGTGTGCACACAGGCATTTTGGTGCATCATGGGCCTTTTTTGAGAAGCTCATGGAGGATTTCCTTTGGACCTCTCTGTAGCTGGACAGGTTCTGTATCTGACCTTCCAGAGAGAGGAAAAAGAGAGAGTGCGCGTGAGTACCTGCCATAATCAGTGTACCTCTGCACTTTGCCCATGAAAGCCAGACCCCCCGCCCCGCCCCCACTGACTCCAGCAATGACCTTTGGGCCTGCTTTTGTTTTCCTTTAGTAAAAATTAAAGTCACATAGATCTTAAACAAGTCACATCTTCTTGTGAACCCCTCCCCACCACTTCCTTTTCTCCCCAGTCTAGGCAGGAGGCTAAATCCAAGGGTACCACACCCACATCATTACACTTTTCTCTTTTTTTGCACAAATTCCTGAGCAATCCAGAGTATGATTTGCTTCTAAACATATCATAACACAAGCTGAAGTTGTGTACTTGTAAATGGCAATTTCTTTATATTTTTTCACAGCTTGCTTTTTTCTCTCCAAAATGTACTTGTGTTTTACAGCCATTTGTGTGTGTTTCTCTTTCATTCACTTTTGACTGCACTGGCTCTTGTTGTATGGATTAGGCTGACTCGTGGTTCTCCTGTCCTCTCTCACTTGCTGTGACAAGCTAATGCCTCTGTGAACACTCCTGCCTATGCACGTGTTCTCTGCACCTGCCGGGCGGCCCCTGTACAAAATACATCTGCTGTGGAATTGAGACAGAGTGTCTATCTTAGAATTGTCAAAAGGTGACTACAACTGTGAAGATATTCCCAAGAGAGACACCTGTGCCCCTTCCTTTGAGCTATCAGACCACAGAGATGATGGGCCCCAAGGAACTGGAATTTCCCCCAGGAGATGATGCGCCCCAAGGAAGTGGAATTTCCCCCAGGAGGCTCACTATTGGGAAGGAAAATGTGAAATCCCTGGTGCCAGCCAGAGGGAGAGCTTGTCCTCCAGAAAGAAGTTTCACATAGTTCTGACAACTTGTCAGACCACTTTGCAGGAGACAGTAGAGCCCAGACAATGTTGGGTGGGGCCACACTTTGTTGGGGGACTGCTTAGTTATGCATACCTCTTGCCCTCTATTTAAACCTGATTCTCAAACTAGTCAGCAGAAGGGGGGAGGGGCGTACTGGACCTCTATTTGTTCCTCTTCCCAATGTAGCCACATCTAATAAATCTCTTTTTTCTGCTTTTCACTCGTGTCTTAAGTGGCATATTGAAGACAGGTGGGCAAGCTTAGCTTGTCAGGGCTGCCAGGGTCCAGGCTCTGACCCTAACAACTCAGGGAACATAACCTTATTCAACAGATGCCAACAGATTAGTCTCCACAACAGTTGTGCAGTGTACTAGCTCCTGTGGTTTCACATTTCATATGAAGAGACTTATTTCCAACAATCCATAGTAGTCCACTGTGGCTTTCTGTTTTTCAGTTCTAGTCTTAATGTTGCTCTTTTCTGAGACTGAGGATCAAACCCAGGCCCTCACATTCTAAGTAAGCGTTCTTAGACCAAGCTACACCCCTGAGTCCTCCATGGTGATCTTCATTTGCATTTCTGATAACTAACCGGGCTGGTTAACTTTGTGCTTAGTAAGAGGCCTTGTGTTTCCTCTTTGGTGGGAACTTACTGTCCATTTTTCTTAGAATTGCTTGTCATTGTCACGCTGGATTGTGAGCATTCCACCAATCAGCAATGCTGATTTGCATGCTTGGAGGCCTGTTTCTGAGTGCGGTCTGGGTCTCGGGTGGGATCTGTCAGCATGCTAGGACAACTCTGGGTCTCTTTGCTGGTTTACCTGCACTCACATTTGATGAGACAGTCTGTCCACTGTGGCTACATTGAGAAGAGGAAGAAACAGAGGTCCCATCTCTCCATTTGCTTCATAATTCTCTGGACTGTTCTTGGCCCATATCAATATCATGCCTTTCAGGGCATTCGTTAGAACTGTGTGGAATCTCCCTACCCACATACATTCGTATAACTCCATTTCGTTGGGACTTAAAAAAACTTTGTGTGTCAGTGTTTTGCCTACATGCATTCAATGCCCATGGAGGGCAGAAGAGGATGTTGGATCTACCAGAACTGGAGTTGCAGACTGTTGTTGACCTCCATGTGGGTTCTGGGAACCCAACTCCCAGTCCTCTGTAAGAGTAGCCGGTGTTCATAACAGCTGAACCATCCCTCTGGCCTGTAGTTAGTCATTTATTTAATGACTTCCACAAAATTATAGAATTTTTGTCATAAGAAATCTGAATATATTAGTTTTGATATATTTGTCAATAATTTTATCTTTTCTACCTTCTTTTAGTTTTCTTTTAAAAACTTTTCACGCACTATTATAGATATTTTAAAAAATACAACCTTAGGGTTGAATGCTGTGGCACACGCCATGCCTGCGATCCCAACACTTTGGAAGCTGAGGCAGGAAGATCAGGAGTTCAAGGTCAGCCTTGGCTACAGAGTGAGTTCCAGGCCTCCCTGGGCTACATGAGCATGAGACCTTGTCCCCTAAAAAAAATACCACCGAAATAATTCTAGTTCACCTAGAAGTCTAGCAGTGTGTTTTTTGTTGATGTTTGTGTGTGGTTGGTTTGTTTGGTCTCCCTCTAGCCCCAGCTGGCCTGGAATTTACTACATAGACCAGGCTGGTCTTGATCTCACAGAGATCTCCCTGCCTCTGCGTCCAGAGTGCTGGGACTAAAAGCATGCACCACCACGGCTGGCTCTACTTATAGTGTTCTTATTAATGCTTTTAAGATTCTCCTGTTATTGTAGACAGTTGTCCTATTTGAGAATTAGGGAGGTATTCGACTTTCTACTCTGATCCTGTACGTTTACATTTTCGCTTCTTTAGGAAAGTAAAATGTTGACTAGAAGTCATCATTATGAATTGAGTGTCTTTTTCCTGATTTAAAGGTAGCGCTTCCTTATAATATTTTGCCATTAAGAATAGGTTGACTAACATAAAAAAGTTTACTGGGGCTGGAGAAATGGCTCAGTGGCAAAGAGCATGCAGTGCTTGTGCGGAGCACCTGAGTTTAGTTCCCAGCACCCACATCAGGTGATTCATAAGCACCTGCAACCCCAGCTCCAGGGGATCTGACAGCTGCTTCTGGCCCCTCCAGCATCTGCACTCGCATGCATGTGCCAATACACAGACATACAGACAAATTTAAAAAAAGGTTTACTGTAGTTTTTTGTAGGAATATTTTATCAGACTAATAAAGTTTTGTTTCTATTTTACTAAATCATTTTTAATCTGCAGGGCTGTGAATTTTACCTAATGCTTTTTTTTGTACCTAATATGATGACTTTGTTTCTCCTTCACTATTCACCTGGAAAATGATATTTTTTAACCCTCTAATATTAAAACTACCTAATGTCTGGAACAGACACGGTTTGGTCTTTCTATACTGTTTTCTTAAACATCATTGAATTTTCTTGTTAATGTTTGATTTGGAATTCTAACTTTTAGGGGTGCGAGTTTGTCCTATAGATTTTTGTTTGTTTCTGTACTTCTCAACTGGTTTTGGAATCAATCTTATTTATTTGTTGCTTTTGTTTGAGACAAGGTCTTACTATGTAGCCCAAGCTGACCTTGGACCCACAGAGATCCTCCTGCCTCTACCCCCTGAGTGCTGGGATTAAAGGGATGAGCCACCATGCCCTGTCTGGTTTTGGAATCAATCTGAAACTTACTTTGGCAACATTTGTTGTTTTCTGTGAATTACTTTTGTGATTGGATTGATTCTCCTCTGACAGACAGCAGAAGGGCAGAATTTGGCTACTCCTGTTCTAAGAAAATTTTATTGGCACATTGTAAGATTTTTCAGGTTTTCCATTTATTATTGAGTCAGTTTTGTCAAAATAAAATTGTTATGGTGGGACTGTGTGTATGTATTGTGGACAGTTCCTGACATGACATGATCATATTCCTCTTGCTGTTTTTGAGGTTTCCAAAGTATCTGCAGTTATACCCTTGTATCGTCTACCACAATTTATCACTGTGCATTTCTTTGTTTACTTCTTTGTGGTGTTGGAGAGTGAATTCAGTACTCACACATGCCAGGCAGGTGTGCTAACACAGAGCTACGTCCCAGCTCTCCTTTAATCCCCATCCCCATCTGTCCAGAGATCATTTATTTAATCAGACAAAAGAGAGACCGATGTTGATCTTCTTGGCTCATCTGATATTAATCAAACATTAAGCTTTGAACAGATCAGTTCATACTTACAAACAAAAGTCAACGTACCAACTAAACAATAAAAAGCTTATGAACAAAATAATGAATTCATTAAGAAACGTATTTACTGTGCATGTGATTGCCAGTTTTAGAAACTTCAATTATCTTGTCCATTTCAATATTTAAAGAAGTCAACCAACATGTTTATGTTACATTATGGACTAACCACTGGTAAAAATCTCATTAAACAAAAGAGAGACACTCCTTACTTTAAGGAATACAAAAAAAAAGCCAGGAAAAGCACTGAAAAAAAATAATTTATATTTGTTGTTTTAGTGAAATTGTAAAAGATATCTGTAAAAAATTTTCAACTTGGGACTGCTAGTTTAGGGGTACTTAGGAATGGCTGCCCTCTGAAGCCTGGTGTTTACAAGTCTGTCTATTACCTATGCAGGTCACATTACTGCAATGATTTCATGGTGTAAAAAAAAAAAAAAAAAAGATTTGCTTGTATTCAGTAGACGTTCAGGTTCAGGACAGTACAAAAGGTCTCAGAGAAAATTCTCATTCTTCCTTCACTCACTGGGAAAGGGAAGAACCAATTTCTTTGGCGGTAAGAAATGAAAAAACATAGGAAATCAAGTGACTGGGTATAGTGAGTCCACAAGAAAATTTAACTTTAATAAGGATCAAATAAGTTGAAAGCAGGGCGGAGCTGATGTAATTAAGATTATGTGTTTTAAACGAAACCCATCTGATTTCAATCTCTGGATTCATAAGCCTTTGGCTTTCACCAGCAATCTCTTATAAGCACTGTCATGGGCTGAACTGTGCTTCCATCCCCAGATTAATCTGTTTCAGTTTTAATGCTCAGAACCTCCAAGTGTGATAGTATTTGGAGACAAGGTCTTTACAGGGGAACGAAAGTAAAATCAAGCTGTTTGGATGGGCCCTGAGGTATTCTGGTAGGTGTCCTCACATGTCCTTCTAAGAAGAGAAGCTTAGGACACAAGCACACACAGAAGGAAAGCCAAGTTCAGACAGGGAGAAGATACTGTCTACAGGCCAAGGAGAAAGCAACCCTGCTGACACCTAGATCTTGGACTTCTGGCCTCTGGGACTGCAGGGGAACAAATCTCTGTGTGCTACACAGGGCATAGAACCATAGAGGCCAGCATTAGCACAGGAATGGCAGCACAGAGCCTTCAATAGCAAACACAAGCAGGGTCTGTATTAAAACAGCAACCTTCACAGACAAGTTCCATCAGTCTCTAGTCATGCCATTTTTATGATGTCATGGGATAGAACTGCAGACTTGAGCCAGACCTACTTTTTATGCACATGCACAATTTCTCACCCAAACCTTTGGCAATTGTTCTAATGTAGAACAAATCAGTTCAGAAGAGCACCTTTTGCCTCTGATTTAAATCTGGCAAGTAGGAAATTCCTTAATACTGAAGCCCACTCCAGGCAGCAAGAACCATCACTCTTGTGCAACTTAGGACTTAGGCCGAGTTTTCTCACCCTCTGACCTTTCCCTTCTCCACATGGTCTAGCCTCCTCTCTGTATTTCTTGCATCTCCTCCTCATGTTATTCCATTTTATCCAACTTCCCTCTTTAGCCTGGGCCTGAGCTGATACCAGGATGCCAGGCAGTGACTGCCTCAGACAGCTGCAAGCCCAGTGCACGGCCTCCTTGCACCTGTTCCAGCATCTGTGGGAGCCTGGGCCATATCAGCCACAGGGAAGGCTTATGATAGCCCAAAGTTTCTCATTACATCACTGGTAAAGTATGTTTTCTCCCAGCTCTTTTGTGTGCATTGCTTGTCCAGATCCAAGGGCAGGATGCCACGCTTGATGTGTATCAGATGTTAGTACTATATTCCTTAACGGATATATTTTCATCATAGACCTGGGGTCCTAAATATTTTTTTGATCCCTGACAGCTTCAGTTTCCTCAACTGTAGTGGGGGCATGGTAGTGGGAGTATGATGATGTCCGTATCCTCTTTCCAGGGTGGCTCAAGAGTCTATGGAGGTACTTAACTCCAGGGTTCAGACGGGAGCCAGAGAATTTCCACCAACTACTGCAGGTTTTTGTTTTATCCAGGAGGCAACAAAAGCCTGCTGCTATAGCTAGAGCCCCTGTGGTTGGACTGCTGGCAGCACCCCAGTATCTACCACCGCCCTGTGCGGATAGCTCCTTTCCACTGGTTGCTTTTCTGCCCCGAGATTGCTCTCATACCTGTGCTGGTGGGGGAGCCCTTGCTGACTGTCCAGCAGGTTCTCTATTCTCTAGCTTCCTAGCATTTCCCAGTGGACCAAGTATCCCAGCAGAACATTCTGACCCAAATTATTATAATCAATATTATTATTATTCGGTCTTTTTTGATACAAGGTCTCCCTGTAGCTACACCTAGCCTGGAACTCACTATGTAGATGAGGTTGGACTTGATCTAAAAGAGATCCACCTGCCTGTGCCCCTCAGTGCTACTTGGTTTAAAGGCATGAGTCACCACTCTCAGCCCAAATTAAGTTTTGAAAGAAGAGAGTTGAGTACACTGTGTAAGGTATTGTCACTATGTTCCACTTTTGAGAACATAGCCAAAAGCATACAAAAGAGCCTTCCTATCCCCCAGGCTGCAGTTGTTACACATCCTTATTAGTGTTTCAGACAAGACTGAACAAGAATGCTCATGTGCCAATTCCTTTTTCAGTGTTATCAAGGGTCAGTAAGGGATGGCTCAGCAGATAGGGGCGCTTGCACACCGGCCTGATGACCTGACTTGGATCCTTGGGTCCCACAAGGTGGCAGGAGAGAGCCAACTCCTGAGAGATGTCTTATGACCTCCACACGTGCCTGCACACACACACACACACACACACACACACACACACACACACTTGATCAAATAAATAAGTTTTATAAAATGTTACCAAAATTCTGGGGGGAAAGATCATGGCAAAGAATCTGATATGACAGCTAATAAAGGACTGGAGATAAGCTAGTAAAACACCAAACTGATTATTTGGTAAACTGGGAGACTTGGCATTACCTGGATTGTGTGAGAGCTACCTTCCTTGCTTTTTTTTAATGTGAAAATCTATCCATTTAATTATATACTGAGCTATGATGCAAAGAAAGTATGCTGAAAACTTGGGAAATTTTGTAATCTTACATGTTGTACACAATTCATGCAAAGTCCTCTGGTCTGTAATTACTGAGCTAGTTAATCAATTTCTCACTCTACAACTTTTTTGAGAACCAAGTTCCTAGTGTCACTGCTTTACTCCCAGCCTTTATTTCTTAAAATATCATTATATAATATTATTTTAATTCTTAGTTATTTTTCTTGCTTGCTGAGTTATTAAGAACTTCCAGGGAAATTTTAAGAGACAGGTTTACTCTTATTATTAACAAGTATTTTTAAGCAGTTAGATTAAGCTCAGCATTAGTCTGAGAGATTGATGACAAATCTGAGAAAAAAAACACAGAAGCAACTAAATTAAAGGCAAGTAGTGAAATTTCCTTGGATTTCTTCTCTGCAACTATGTTGCAACATAGTTTAGATAAAAATTTACAGCCAAGTCAGGGTGAGATTTAGCAAGAATTCCAAGAGTGGTTTCTAAATGGAAAGGAGCGGTGAGCTCAGTGGTTAGGTGTGTCCACTTGGCTCTTCCAGGGGCCCCGCCAGCTTTCTGTCAGGTGAGCTGCTATCTCTGCAGAGCAATGGACACAGGTAGCAAACATCTGAACAATGGGGAAACTTACCACATGGTAGAGCAGTCAAAATTCACCAAAAGCCACTTGTGGGGATTAAAGTTGAATGAATCTGCAAACTGCCAAGGAATAACCACAACAAAAAGAAAGCAGTTTGGTTATAGATGTTTAGGTATAAAACAAGACCCTGTGCATTCTAACAGTTTAGATTCCTCATGAAGAGCACTTTCTAATTTACATAGTCTGATATCATGGAAGAATTCCTATGCTAGATTTCAAAGAGCTGGACTATTTAGAATATTACATTTATAACATTTATAAATACTATGCTCAGAAACTGTACATGTGCTTTTTGCCCATGAGTCCTTCAATTTCTTCCCACCGCCCCCCCCACCCCTTCAACAGGGGTTGGTTTTGTACTATTCAGCCCTGACTGGCCTGAACTAAAAAAAAAAAAAAAATCCATCTGAGTCTGCCTCATGTGCTAGGATTAAAGATGTGCTTCACGCCTTGTTCCTTCAACTTGTTGAACAAGAAAAGTTCTTAGAATATATGTATCTTCATAAACAATGAGAAAGAGAAAATTTCACAGCCAATCTACAGTAATTAGAAATTGCTTTTTCAGCCAGGCGTGTTGGTACATGCCTTTAATCCCAGCACTTGGGAGGCAGAGGCAAGCAGATCTCTGTGAGTTGAAGGCCAGCCTGGTCTACATAGGGACTTCCAGGTCACCTGGGACCCCAGGGACACCCTGTCTCAAAAAGACCAAAAAACATAAGCGACTATCTTTCAAAACTATAAAATCTTGATAGTTTGGTACTGGAGAGATGGCTCAGCGGTTAAGAGCACTGGCTGCTCTTGCAGAAGATTCAGTTTTGAATGCCAGCTGGGTTCTCAGAACCCACAACTGTCTGTAACTGCAGTTCCAGGGGCTCTTCTTCTGGTCTCTTTGGGCATTGCATACACAGGTGCACTTACATATATGCAGGCAAGACACTCATACACATAAAAAAATAAATAAAGCTGGGCGAATAAATAAATAAAAATAAATACCCCCCAAACTTGGGGAAAAACCGGGGGGGGGGAGGTTTGTATTTTCGACTTAATTGAAAGGTTCTTTTGCCAGTATGCCATGATGCTTCCCAAGTATTTAAAGATTTCCTTCCTCTTTTTTAAAAAAATGTCTAAGTTCACTGAATTCCTAACCATTACAGTTTTCTTGACTGGAGGATCAAAACAGCTGCAGCTTCATCTACCATGTTTTCAAGAAGAAAATCAGGGATTTCAACCACCAGCAGCACCTGAAGAGGGCACCTGGGTTTCCCAAATCCAGGTGTCCTCACAAAGGCTGCTCTCTACCACTTTCCAATGCAGGCCTTGGTGTCCCATGGGACTGCAAATGGCAATGGATCCATCTGAATGCCACAGAGTTAAACCGGAGTGAAGCAGAAATAGAGGCAGGCCCACTGCAAAGCCCAGTCTAGCCCAGTTTCCTAAAGGGACAGTTTCCAGCCTTCCCAAAGGCTTCACGCAGTGGCTCTTTATTTGATTGCAGGGACAATCACTAAGGAGGCAGCAAAGACCTAAGGGGCCAGATTGGCGTCAGTGACAGACATGGGCCAGCTGATGCAAGCTTCCATATGGACCCAAGCTGGAGGTAGGATTCATTTCCTCCCAGGTTTCAGAAAAAGTAATTTTGAGAAGGAGACAGGAAATTACAGCAAGTTTCATTTGTTGATAAAAGGAAACAAAAGGTTAAAGGGGAGCTTTGTTTGCCGGGGATTTTATTAGTTCTCTCCTCCGGGGCTGATCTGTTTAAACTTCTTTCATTACCGTACAGTGATATTTTCCTCCTGCTGACAGAGAGGACTGCGCTTATCAGCGAGGGTCGGGCCACAGCAGGATATTGCGGCCGCTTATCTGACCATGGAGCAGCCAAACCCTCAGCCAGGCAAGCGGAGAGCTGCAGCAGTAATGGAGGAGAAATTGCACTGACTCCTAGTCCTTGCGAGTGCTGTGAATGCCGTCTGCTGTTGATAGGATCTAGCTGCAGGGCCTGTCGCTGTGGTGGTCTGACTGTCCGGCACCCTTCTATGAAAGGCGAAACCTTGAGTTGTCAGTTCACGGCAGAAGAAGAGCAGTGGTAGAAAAGATCAGGAAACCCTAAACCGGATCCTGGGACTTTGCAGCCTCCCTCAAGGCCTGACCGCAGGAAAGGCACATGAAATGCACGACCCTTCTTCCTATACTTGGAGACAAATGGGTGGGGTATCCCTTATCTGAAATGCTTGGAACCAGAAATGCTTCCAATGATTGTTTCTTTGCATTTGGGAATGTTTGCATATATAGTGAACTATATTAGCTATAAGATCCAGCTCTGAACATGAACTTTAAATGTTTCAAGATCTATTTTATACACATAGCCTAAAGGTAATTTTATGCAATATTGTTCTTGGGCTGGAGAGATGGCTCAAGGGTTAAGAGTACTGGCTGCTTTTGCAGAGGACCTGGGTTTGGTTTCCAGCACCCACATGGCAGCTAAAAACCATCAGCAACTCCAGACCCAGAGTTTCCAATGCCTTCTTCTGACCTCCACGAGCATTGTACACACATGTGCACTTACGTGGATGCAGACAAAACACTCATATACATAAAATATAGATAAATTTTTTAAAAAATTACAAATTTCTGTGCCTGAAACAAAGCTTCATGGTGTGGAATTTGCTACTCTGGCACGTCAGTGCTCAAAGAGTTTCAGATTTTGGAACATTCTGGATATTGGAGTTTTTGGATTAGGAATGCTCATACACAATAAAGATTTAATCTTTATTTCTGAGCTCCAGACAACCACAAAGCTAGCTATGGAACTGTAAGGCACTTGGCATCAGCATTATATTATCAGAACTTTTCACATGCTGACCCAACCCCCAGTACTTAGGGTTTTGGCTGTCTCTCTGCCTCCTAGAATCCATCTAAGCCCAGTGTGTATGAGGCACTCAATAAAGAATTACTGAATGCATCCCTGAATGAGTGAACACAGTGGAGATGAAAACCAGAATGCTGTTTTATTCATTAGTGAGAGGGAGATTATTCTTTTCCAAGATGGGACAATTTGTATTCTATACCTCTAACACTCACTTTTCTGGTATTACAGCATTATGAGAATTCAAAATAGTAATTAGAAAATTGATTGGCAAGCCTGACATGCAAGCAGAAAGAGGTTTAGAGGGGAAGTTTCTCCAAGCCCTGCAAAACATAATGAAAGCATCTAATGCATGCTCAGTTTCCCATGTGCCACACTGTTCTTGAGCCTTTTAAACAAGATTAACACAGCTACTCCTTAGGCTAATCTCACAAAAGAGGCATCACTAGGAAATTCATTTCATGAGGTGTCCAGAGGATACCAGACCCGCCCAAGGGCACACAGTGATTCTAATCTGGGAGCCGAACATTAAAGCCTGCATCCTGATCTTGCTTCACTTACAGGGTAAAGTCTCAAGAAACCTGTGCTCCTAAGCAGAAAGCGATTTTTTTCTTGGCTAAGATTATGACTCTCAAAATTTGGACACACTACAGATGGCCTCTTGGGGCCCTTTATTACAATCATATGCTAGTTCCAGGGGAGAAGACCTTCTATCCCTATGGGCTTTCACCAGCAATGGAATTCCATTTGACTTTGAAATAGCATGTAGCACATCCACAGCTGATTTATGTGCATTAAGTCTGTACTGCTTTATTTTCTGCAGCTCTGTGGAAGAAAAGAGTCCTGGCCAACAATTTTGATTACTATTTCTGAAGGAAACAAAGGTTTGTTTGGTTTGGTATTACAGGATATATTCTGCAGTTTGCAGAAGAGTGCATGGGACATTTCAATGTGTCCATGGCTTTTTGTGAAATATTGGCCGAAGTGACTGACCGTCTTGTTCGGTTACATGAGAAGAATGTGAACAACAGAGCCAGGTTGTAGAGAATTGCAGGTTAATGTTTTAAATTACCCTTTAAATAGAATGTATGGAAATTTTATTTTGTCTATAAATATTTTTCCATAGTTTTATAGGTTGAAGTCTATTATGCACAGCTCTGCCCAGGATTTGTAGTGACTGGAAAAATCTCTGTCAGTCTCAGGAGTGATTCAGAAACAGGCTGCATGACCCAGGAAGGTTGTCAACCCCTGTCCTGATGAAGTATAATTTCTTATATTTATTTTTCATTTTTAAAAATTATTTGTGTGTGCGTGCATGTGTACATGTGTGTTCAGGCACACAGATGCCAAAGGTGTCTGATTCCCTGGAACTGGAGTTATGGGAGGTTGTGAGCTACCTGATGTGGGTGTTGGAAACTGAACTCAGGCTCTCTGCTGTAGCAGTGCCCGATTTTAGCCACTGAGCCATCTCTCCAGCTACCTGAGGACGTATGATTTCTAATAACCATTGAAACTGGCTGGAAAGTAAAATTCTGAAACAAACTACAGTAGTTACAAATGGGATGTCTGATTCTTATAAAGGGAGATTTGCTGACTAGACAGCAGTTTTTTGGGGTTTTAAAAAATATTTTATTTATTATTTTTATTTTATGTATATGAGTGTATTGCCTGTATATGTGTAAGTGCACCCTTGTCATGCAGTACCTTCAGAGGTCAGAAGAGGGCATTGGATCTCCTGGAACTGGAGTTAGGATGGTTGTTAGCCACCATGTGGGTGCTGGGAATCAAAACGAGGTCCTCTGCAAGAGCAGCCAGTGCTCTTAAGCACTGAGCCGTCTCTCTAGCCTTGACAGTAGTTTTTTTTTAATGACTTTGGGCTAGGAGTGTGACTCAGTGGTAGAGTACTTGCCAGGCACAGAGGAAGCCCTGGGCTTGAATTCTAGTGCAGGTTGTGGGGGCAGAGGTAAAAAAAATCAAAGCAGACAAAAACAAAGAACAAAACTGAAACAAAAACAACAACAAATCAAAAGAAAAGGCTTTACTAAACAGCCAGAGGCATACTCACCTCTACACCATTCAGAAGATAGCGGAACTCAGGGCAGATAAAGGCACTGCCTGCATATGCGGCATCAATGTGCAGCCACATGCCCTCCTGGTTGCCTAAAGCAAAAAGCAGCTGATGAGTTGTCACCTGGACACTTCTTATGAGAATCAGACAGACATTTGTCTAGCAACCCTCTTACACATAGCATATCACTAATATTTGTGGAACAAATGGCTGAATCTCCAAAAGCCATCTCACCAGGAGGTTATAAAACAGGACAGTGGTATGGGTTGCTGGCCCCAGAACACCAGCTGCTCAGACTGCTTACAGACTTGGGGAAACACAAGCAACTACTCAGGGCAGTGCTGAGTGACTAGCACCTGCTACTTCCACTCCGCTTAGCTGTTTTCTTCCAGTTTTGTCACTGTTTTCCATCCTTCCCATCCCACCCACCTGGAACGTCCTCCCCTATTCTTTTTGCTAACCACTTCTCAGATCCTCCTTTAAGGAACATCCTTTGAGATAAGCTGAGCACACAGACTAATGGGTGGTCTTGATGGCCATTATGACTGGATTTGGAATCACCTAGGAGACAAACCTCTGGACATGTTTGTCAGAGTGTTTCTGAAAAGCATTAACTGAGGTGGGAGGACCCACCCTGAAAGTGGGTAGCACCTTCCAACATGTGGCCTAGATACAAAGAGGTCCTAGGAGAGTCAGTGTTTGCCTTAGCTGCTTCTCCTTGACGGACTGGACCTGTTGCTGGTGTTGTCCTTTGCTGACATCAGGCTCCAGTTTCTGTAGCCGTCCACTGTGGACTCAATACCAGAAACTCCAAGGGCCTTCAGCACTAGATTAGGAATGCTGAACCATCCACTTCCTGGATTGAGCAGCTACAGAGTTTTTTGCCTTTCTAGCTGCAGGTGGCCATTTTTGGACTGCCCAGTCCTTATCGTAGAGACTATCTAATAAGTCCTGTTTTTATAACTGTAACTCTGTGTGTGTGTGTGTGTGTGTGTGTGTGTGTGTGTGTGTGTTTCAATTGGCTCTATTCCTCTAGACAACCCTGTTAATATTATACACACTGCTTCCTCTATCTCTACTAGAGAGTTAGGTGATTTATCTTATACTACCATCCTTGGCTTCCTTCATGAATAAGATTTCTGTTTCCCAACTGTAATAGTCACTTTTCCTATTGCTGTGATAAAATACCCTGACAACAACAACAAAAAAACCACAACAACTTAAGGGAGAATGGGCTTATTTGGGCTTCCAGTTCAAGGTACCTACTCCCTGTGCCTGTAGCTTTCTCGGGTCTGACCTCCACCCTCTTTCTCCTGTCCTAGCACTTTGCTTCTGAAGTCTCTCTCTCTCTCTCTCTCTCTCTCTCTCTCTCTCTCTCTCTCTCCTTTGATACTTTCACTCTAAGTCAAGACAGGGGAGCTAGACCTCCCATGGCTGCAACTTCTGTGGTTGCTTAGGGTAGCGCCCCCAGCAGTGACAGACAGCTCTGAGTCAGTTTCCCTGTCATTTCTCAATCCCCCCAACAACCTTGTTCTCAATAGTTGTGATCCCTGCTTTCACGGCCCTGTCAAGCTAAGTTTGCTTCTCTTCTCCCTCCAACCCCTCTCTCTCTCTCCCTCCTCCTCCTTCCTCCTTCCCTCCCTGGTTCTTCTGCTTGCCCCTTTTCCTTCATGATGGAGAAGTTCTGGTGGCAGAAGCTGGTATCCACAAGATGTGGATTCTATGCTGCATCCGTAGCCAAGAATCAGACAGTGCTTGTCCTGAGCTAGCAGTCTCCTTTTTGTGCAGTCCAGGACCCCCACCCAGTGAACAGTGCCACCCACTTTTAGGCCCAGTCTTCCCACCTCAGTTAACCTAAACAAGATAATCCTTCACAGGTGCGCCTGGAGGCTTGCCTCCTAAGAGATCCCAGATCCTGTCAAGTTGACAATAAACACCAACCTTCACTCCAACCATATAGAACAGCCTTGAAGAATGGGGTTTCACCTTATTTTAGGACTAAGAGAGCTTTCGTATAAGCAGACTCCCTCAATATGGGCACATCTGAGCTCCCTACTCTGCAGCTATCTGCCTTTATCCACCTAGCCTAAGCTTCACACTCTCAAAGAAAAGTGGAGAGAAAAGCAGTACTCATAGCTTTGAGTAATACATCAGATAATACCTATGCCTTGCCTATCATAGCACTTAGAAGTCAGTGAGATTACTGATTTTCATATGCTGTGTAGCAATTTCTTCCAAATCAAAATATTCCATCCTTGAGGGATGCTCCTTAAGATTCAGGGAGTAAAGAAAACTTATAAGGCTCAGGAACTAAACAACTCACAAGTTTCAGGAAGTTCTAGAAAGTTACAGGATTCACAAAGTCCCCTTCCCCAAAGTTATATAAGTAGTAATAATGCTAGAGAAAGGAGACTTTGATTAGCAGAGCTGCCTACAAGTTATACAGGGAATTCTAGGGACGTAGCTTCTGTGAGACATCTTCCATGCTGGAGTGGGCTTTTCAATGAGGCAGCTACCACTGAGTGCTCCATCTTCTATAAATAACCCCTCATCCACATGCCTGTAAATAACTCCAGTAGACTCAATGGTTCGCCAAGTTGGGCTTTTGCAGAATTGTTAACGTGGTCTACCTTTGTTTCCCTATCTGGAGTGAGTAGATGTTAGCTTATATCTCCCCATGAAAAGTAACATGCCATGGTTAGTCCCTTCCTTAGCCCAAGTATGGTCATGAGGTGGGTAAGATCAGAGAGGATAGCAGGCATCAGTCCCTACACAGGTAAAGATCCTGGTGCCTAATGTCAGCCTTTCTCTGCATTTATACAGAGGAGTGGACCCGCCATTTCCTTTTTCATATATGATGCTCATTAATCAATGTGCTGTGAGGAGAAATGAGTCACTCTGAGCACTGCTGCTAAAAGATGTAAAAGACATTCCAAACCTTTGATTCCATTTATTCTTCAGGGTTAAAAACCTTGGTGTACCAAGGTCAAATGCATGACAAGCATGTGGATACTGATGTGGGGTTGGGGATGAGGAACGAACAAAATATTGGACATCCAGGAAAGGCAGAAGACCCAGGCACCAGAGAAGGAAAAAGGGCAAACAAGAGAAGCCAGGGAGAGAGGGAGGAAGGGAGGGAATAGGAGGGCTGGGGGAGGGGGAGAGACTTCAGAAGCAAAAGTGCCAGGGTAGGAACAAGAGGGTGGAGGTCAGACTCCAGAAAGTTCCAGGCACAGAGAATAGGTAAACATTGACCAAAGAAAAGGAGACAGTAAAAAGACAGACTTTATTGCAGCAGACTGACAGCTCTCATCAGGATGGGTGGGGCCCCCAGAGCTGGGCATCCTAAGCAGGAGCTCTGGGTCTGGCCTTTTATAGGCTTCTGAGGCCTTCCCCTTTCCTAACTCCCTTCCTTTGTCCCTCATTGGTGTTGCCTAGGATACCCTCTCTTGGGCTGGCTCCCTTTAAGGCTTTTTAAATCTGACCATTCAAACTTGGGTAAAAGTAACTGTTTAGAGAAGCCCATGGAAGGGGAGTAAGGCAGCCCTGAGAGCAGAAGTCGCCTTTTCAAAAAGGTCCCTTTCTCCTTATTGGCCTTAGTTCCCCTAACTCTCCCTCGGAAACCACCATGTCAGGGCACCATAGTCAAACACTAAGATGCAGGGAGAAATCTGAGTCACCTAAAGCAAGGTATAAGGATGAAGGTGTCAATCTCACCAGGTGCTCACATGATCCAATTAAATGAAGCAAGAGACAAAGATGTAGGATAATACAGGACTCTTCCCTTGGAATAAAAGAATCATGATAGATGGACATAGCTGGCATCAGTCTTTATTAGCTAGGAGAGAAACAGAAACACTACATTTCCTTATAAGATATGCTATGATTCACCTGTTAAACCCTAGCTTCCAATATGATGGTGCTATGAGGTTGTACGTTTGGGAAGTGACCAGATCATTGAGGCAGAGCTCAATTAATTCTCCTATAAAAGAGACCCCAGAGAGACTCCTTGGGTCTTCCACCAGGTGAATGCATATAGAATGTGTCACTGGTGAATCAGGAAACAGGTTTTCACCAATCATGAACTCTATTGGTGCCTTGATCTTGAAGTTCCAGTCACCAGAAATGTGAATAATGAATTTCTGTCATTTATAAGTCAGTAGGTCTGTGGTGCTTTGTGAAAGCAGCACAGATGGACCAAAACAAGGTGATTCTGTATTTTCTACAGGTGTTATTTAGGCCCCACAGAGACTTTCAGTGATGGAATATCCTTTTTTTCTGGCTGAGGTCCTCTAGCGGAGTTCAGTAGATGCTATCATTTGTGCCCAGTTCAGGATGTTAAATGAAGGAATGAGACAAAACAAGATGCTGAGGCTGGAGAAATGACTCTGGTTAAAAGAATGTATGGCTCTTGCAGAGGATCCAGTTTGGTTCCCAACACCCACACTGGGCAACTCACAACTGCCTGTAACTCTGGCACACACAAGCACATACTCACAAATGACACACAGACACATAAAAAAGCAAAATAAATATTTTTAAAAAATAACAAGAAGCCGGGTGTGGTGGCAGATACCTTTAATCCCAGCACTTGGGAGGCAGAGGCAGGGGGATCTCTGTGAGTTTGAGGCCAGCCTGGTCTACATAGTGAGTTCCAGGACAGCTGGGGCTACAGGGAGACCCTGTCTCAAAAAGACAAAAAAATAAAAAACAACAACAACAAATAAAACAAGATACTGAATCCACATGGGCAGAGAGCCAACAAGAACATATACCATGGGAGGAAAAGTGGGCTCTGGGAGGCCAGGCAAGCTTCTCTTTCTCCCTCACTTTTCTGTTTCTCTTCCCATAGTCTCCATCCTTAAGAGGAGGTAATGCTGGGAAACACAGTGAACACTTGAAATCAGGCCAATGAATAACACATCTCAGTGTCACAGAGCCGGCTCCATGCACCCAGGTGAGAATGGGACCAAGAGCTATACCAAGAGCGAATTAAATACCTTTGCCCACAAGCTTTGCTTTAATGGACAGGAAAGGACCAAATGTCCCCATGGGACAAAAGAAGAGGGCACTAGATAGGTCTATAGTGAAGAATCAAGTTCACCTCCAAAAAGTCCAATTTGGTTCCAGTCTGATACTATGAATTATGATGGAGGCACTGGGTTATGCCATATCAATTTTGATCTCTGGAGGAGTTGATCACTAGAGGGGAAGGACAAGGTCCCCTCTTCCCTTTGTGGGTCTTCCCTTGTGGCCTTCCCTTTGTGAGGACTTGGTCCTCAAAAAAACAACAACAAAAAAAACCCCAAATAGACATTGAAAAGTCAGGGGAGCTGGCCTAGTAGGGAAATGTCCTTACCCAGTGCACAGGGTCGCACATTGTGACTAAGGCAGTTTTACTCTTGTGGCTCTGTGAAGATCACCAGAAGTTGCATGTGCTCGTCCTCCTAGACTCTGGCCTGTGTGTCTCCTTAGCTGATTTTAATCCCCATCTCCACCCACCCCTGTGAGCACAGTTTTCAGTAGTTTGAGTCTTCCAGGAGTCTGAAGCCGTGACAAGTGTCTGAGCAAAGGCAGTCAGACTCAAGGACTGCTTTGTAGAGACTGTCTCCTCAAACTTCCATTAGCCCCAAGCTACCACAGAATGGAGCTCACAGATGCTACTTAGAAGCTTCTATGTGGGCTTCTCTTGGTCCTATGGGAAAGTGAGGTGGTTTGGCATTGCTTCTGTGTTCTGCATCTTCAACCAGGTGACTGGCTGATAGGAGCCCATCCTTCAGGGCCTCCAGCACATGTACACCCATGTAGGAACTAGCTAGACTCAGAACACACAGCAGCCAGAGATGAGGAATTACATGTGCCAGGCACACTGGCATTGAGATCACACTACCTTTAACCTCTACAGCCCTCAGCTTCCCACTGCTGTTGCCACCTGTTTCCTAAGAAGCTTACCCAGAATGCAGCAGTCAGGTCAGGCTTCCCAAGGCAACACATCTTTCTTCCACCCCTTCTGGCCCTGAAGATGGAGCTTGGTCAGTCTGCCATACACCACTCCCCTTTCCTACCCCTGAGACTCCCTCCCCAGCTCAGCCAGACTGCCTCGGTTTCCCTTCATCCATACCCGGCTCCTAAGGCTTCCATCTATCCATCTACCATGTTCCATCCTCTTCCCATCCCTGAACTGGAGTTATAGATGGTTGTTAGCTGCCATGTGGGTGCTGGGAATCGAACCTGGGTCCTCTGCAAGAGCAGCCATCTTAACCACTGAGCCATCTCTTCAGCCCTCCATCTTCTTCTTAATAGACCCCTCCATGGCAATTAGTCCATCCGGGTGAACTAACATCAACAACCTCTCTTGTGAATCATTTTTAAACAGATTAAGAAGAATCTGTCCTTCCTGAAGCAAAAATTGGAAGAAAATCTTCTGATTTGTGCCTTTGTTGAGGTGAAGAACTCTGTATTGTTATAACTAGATTATTTTAATCAATAAGATAAGGCCAACTCAGAATACTAAGAGTGCTAATTGATGATAGCTAAATAAAAGATGTAGGCTGAGAGATTGGGTTATAAGGCACTATGACCAGTTAGTAATACTGCCCTCAAGTATGAAAACTGGCCATACATGAAAGGATTTGGCATTGGCTTGTCAGCACCCCCAGCATCATCCCAAGAGCAATATCTGGGCTTGAACCCAAACAGTACAGCACACGTCAGCCTCTGCCCATAGCCCTACACCCGCCTGGCAGAGGGAGTTGAAGGATAGCAGGGCGGCCTGAGCTGCAATCATCCAGGCACTGTGAGCATTAATGGTTGGGGCCACCCGCTAGCTGTCATCTTCCCGCTCCTGTGGGCAGCCACACTGAGTTCAGGGGTAGCAGCCGCGTGGGATCTGTCTGGCAGAAGACCTCAGCCCTTTAAATCCGATAGCCCTGGGGAATGACATCAGCCGGCTGTTGGCCAGAACATTCAGTCCTTGGCCTGACATCTGAGTCAGAGGACTTGGACTTGCTTGGCTGAGCTTGCGAAGGTCTGCAGCTAACGAGGCCCACAGCACAGCCATAGCTGGGGATGGCCAGCTAGCTCTGTGTGTTCTCAGCATGCTGTGCATGGAGATCCTCAGCCAGTCATAATCACAGCTGTGCCATAGCTCACAACAGGTGGAGCCAAATCCTGAGTGAATGGCAATCCTGCGTCCACCCCACTGGTCACGGTTAGTGACTAGCCTTGAGATTCTGGCAGCACAGGCAGGAGTGCCTTCCTTTCCCACAGTCCTTTGTCTGCATGAACTCCCCTGGAGCCCTACTGTGAAGGAAATACTATTTTACTATTATGAGGGGCGTTTTTCTCTCCAATTTTCAGATAGGGAAAATGAAGGTCAGAATTTAAGACATGCAGCTGTATGCTTCTCTGCCAGCCACCGCCCCAACACTCCAGAGTGCCTGCATCAACCACTTCCCCCAGCTGCTGCCCGGGGGACAGTAAACCAGGGAGGAGAGCCCACTCCTGAGTACAGACTACAGGCAAATCAGGGGTTAGGAGAGGTGGGAAATGTGCTTGGACCACACAGCCTGACAATGAAGCCGAATGCCATGCAGGTGGTGTGAGGTCTGGCACAAGTCAAAGGAGTGAGGTCAGAAAGCCTGCCTGGGACAGCTCTGCCCTGAGCCTTCACCATCCCTGAAGGACAGAGAAGGGGCTGGTGTATCCTTGGTGCCCCAGCAGAGTACTCCTGTCCCTACAAACAGTTCCAGGGCCTGTTGAGTTCCCAGAGTACACATTAAAGGTAAAACTTTAGAAACACAGCCATGTATTCATTTTGCAACTAACAGAATTCTAGTCTCAATGAGAAAGACAAAATGTCCTGGTCAAGGAAGGAAGAAGAAGCCAGGAAATTATCTGAGATGGAGTATTCTTTGGAGAAGCTCAGCTGGAAAGTATTGATTTGCTAAATCACTTCAAGCAATTCACTTGACAGCTATGTGCTGCTTAATGATGGGTAGGTTCTAAGAAACACATCATTTTGCAGGCTGTCTTTGGGTGAATGTCATAGAGCATAGTTGTACACAGACGGTGCAAGCTGTTATATACCTAGGATGTGGCATATTCCATCCTAAATGGAATTTGTCCTTGCTGGAAATGTTATACAACACAGGATAATAATTTCTTTAAAGGAAAGTTTTAAAGGGGTTGGTGAGGTGGCTCAGCAGTTAAGAACACCAGCTGGTATTTCAAAGGACCTGGGCTCGGTTCCCAGCACCCACATGGTGGCTAACAACCATCGGTAACTCCAGCTCCAGGGGATCCAACACCCTCTTCTGACCTCTGAGGGCGTTGTACAACACAGGTGCACTTAAATATGTGCAGGTAATACATTCATACACATAAAAATAATAAATAAATAATTTTTTGGTCTTTTTTGAGACAGGGCCTCCCAGTAGCCCCAGCTGACTTGGAATTCACCATGTAGACCAGGCTGGCCTCGAATTCACAGAGATCCACCTACCTCTGCCTCCCAAGTGCTGGGATTAAAGGCATGTACCACTTAAATAAGTGCTCCAGCTTAAATAAAAACATTTTTAAGGGACTGGAGAGATGGCTCAGAGGTTAAGAGCACTGACTGCTCTTGCAGAGGACCTGGGTTTGATTCCTAGCACCCACATAGCAGCTACGAACTGTCCTTAACTCCAGTTCCATGGGAATCCGAAGCCCTCTTCTGACCTCCACGGCATTGCACAACATGGGTGCATTCACATACATGCAGGCAATACACTCATACACATAAAATAATAAATAAAACATTAAAAATATTTTAACAGTGGTTATGATTCCTGGTGTTCACCCAGGCAGCCCAGGTTCAATGCCCAGTGCAGGAACGCCAATACCTTTGCTGGTAGTGGTGGCACAAACCAATAGGATATGATGAAAAGGCAGGGGCAGGAGGATCATGAGTTTGAGGCAAGCCTAGGCTACACTTTTAAAGCCAAGTGTGGTGGTGCATGCCTTTAATCCCAGCACTTGGGAGGCAGAGGCAGGTGGATCTCCGTGTGTTCAAGGCCAGCCTGGTCTACATAGTGAGTTCCAGGACAGCTGGGGCTACAGGGAGACCCTGTCTCAAAAGACCAAAAAAAGCTTTAAAGAGGGCATTCCAAAAGACTGGATTCAAAGGTGGACAACACATACTGTGTAACCTGCACAGGGAGTAGTTGCTCTAGTATGTTGAGGAGCTTAGTTTCCCCAACTTAGCCACCATATCTTGAATATCATTTCACTAGAAAAGGCTTGGATGTTTTTTTTCTTTCCAATAGTATTTTGGGATTGTAAAGTTCAGGTGTTGTCTGATTAGCTCAAACTGAGTTTCTAGAATTCAAGCGAATGAGGTTACATTATTGCAAGAAGAGTTTGGCAAGTCATGGTGATATAAAATTAATGATGAGCAGCACAGCTCCAAGTGAAAGGTTGGCTATATTCCTGCCAATGCTAAGAACATTTTTCATAAAGAAAGCTGAATCAGATACTTACAGATGGGACCCACTTCTAAGAGACTGTCAAAAGAGCAGCAAGATGTGGTCCCCAGTGTAGCAACCACCTGGGAAGTCAAAAACAGACAACATTTAATCCTCCATGTGTTAGTCATTGCTGTAATCCCCGCTCCCATAGCCATTGCCAGTGGCTAGTTCAGGACCTGGACCACAATCCGAATGAATGTTTACATGGAGATGGAAACTCATGAGTGTGTGTTTAATCATTTTGTGAAAGCTCCATAAGAGATTAAGAGAAACAAATCTATGGACAAAAGTCTGAGCTGTGGGCTGGAAAGATGGCTCAGCCAGTTAGAGTGCTTGCAGTGAGAGCAAAAGGACTTGAGTTCAAATCCCCAGCACCCACATAAAAGCTAGGTATAGCTATACATGCCTGTAAACCCAGCAATGGGGGTAGGGAGAGACAGAAGGATCCTGGGAGTCCCTGGCCACCCAGCTTAGTCAAAACAGTGAGCTTCAGGTTCAATGAGAGACCCTGCCTAATGAAATAATATGGTGGAAAGTGTAGTAGAGGAAGACACCAATGCCCTCCCCTGGCCTTCACATGCATGTGTGTAGGTGTGTGTACCCACCCACAAACAACACATCTGCACACAAATCTGAACTGTGAGGCTAGAAACAAGCAACTTGCAAATGTTCTGGCTCCATTTCATGGATGATCACCCACATTTGATCTGCAAAAGATTTCCCATGCATGGTGCGTTAGGGGCAGAAATGAAGGGTTCAGCCATTTGAATAGTTATTCCGATAGTCTACTTCACCAACTGTATTTATTGATGATAAGAACATAGTTTCTATTATAAAATAGAGGAATTAGACATTTTCCCCGAATGTACTCTGTGTGTGTGTGTGTGTGTGTGTGTGCGTGTGTGTGCATGTGCTCGCACAAAGCACAAAACAAATACATCAGAAGTGACACACACTTTAAAGGGCCAGCTGGGATGGAGGTGCGATTAGAATCGTTCTTTTAGAGCAGCCGTTAGGGTCAGTTAAAAGCCACCCTGGGACGTTGTGCAAAAGCTCCTCACTGTCCTTAAGTCTGTGGTCCTTCTTATCCAGAATGACATTGCTCCTGAAGATTCACTCCAGCTTTCAAAACGGCCATGAGAAAGCACCATTGATGCTAAAGGCTGTGCTGAGAAAGCATGGAGTACTGTGGGTCATGCAACAGGGAACGTGGCCTAGGGTCCACCACATCCCCTCCTGTCCCCTGAGCACGTTGTGATATTGTGACCCATGTTGTTCTCACATGTGACTGTCTTGTCCTCCAGACCCACAATGTTCCTGAAACCAAGCTCTGTGAGTTATTTCCTTATCTTGGTGAGAATAAGTTACACTTTGCCAGATGGACTAGACGCTAAATTGACACTTTCCAAGGGATCAAAAAAAAAAAAAAAAATTACCACTTACAAAACCAAAGAGTCTAACTGATTTACATCTTGGGACAGTGAACTTTCTCTTCAGAAGTGATGAGAGCATAAAATTTCATGCAGTTCGTGCCCCTATATTCAGTCCTCTACCCCCCTCTATGATGTCAGCGACATTGCAGGCCCCAAGGGTCAAGTTGGGTGAGTCAGAAATTCAGACGTGGGAACCTGGCAAGGCATTTCTGGTTGTGTTTCATGGATGCCCAGCTGTGTCTGACCTGAAAGCCAATCTACCTCTCAGTGAGGTCAAAGTACTTTTGCCAGGTAGCCTGGCATCTGCCTGTGGGTGGTTCATCTGGCTGCCTAGGTCCTGCTGCTCACACGGAAGCTTGCATTGGAGCAGGTACTTGGTGCTGTTTCTCATAGACAGTGCCTTTTGCCAGGGACCAGAGTTTTTCAGTACCCAGT
This sequence comes from Nannospalax galili, assembly GCF_000622305.1. Classification (NCBI taxonomy): domain Eukaryota; kingdom Metazoa; phylum Chordata; class Mammalia; order Rodentia; family Spalacidae; genus Nannospalax; species Nannospalax galili. The sequence continues at coordinate 819,818 of NW_008352325.1, read as the reverse complement.
TGTAGATGTGGCCACAAAGCAGGTGCTGGTAGGGCTTTGGCAGGTTCTCTGTAATACTGAGCTGTGCCCATGAAGGGCTGTCCCCTACATGACTACCCTCGGATCCAGTAGAATCAGACCATTTTAAAATGGAAGCTTTATGATTATGCAGCCATGGTGAATCAACAGATAAGAAAGGGGAAAAAGCCAGTGAAAATAGCTTCTTATTCACAGTATCCAAGAGGAGGCCCATATTGCACCACGGGGTCACCACGGGAGCCACCTGGGGAAACACCAGAGTCTGTCAGGAGACAGGGGACAAAGGAAAACTGTAGCAGGAGCCTTTGTTGTGGTGGTGGTCCCAGTAAGTTACGGGCAAAGTGGGCCAACAGGCTCCTTTGACTAATTTCATGGCTCAGCCGCAAGGGGACTGCCTGTAATTATTTGGCACCTGGCTGGCTTAGCGGTAAATAGGACAGGTAGGCAGTGCCCTGAAAGCAAGAAACTCATTGAGGCTGGTTAGTGTGCATACGAATGGTGGATTTGCCCCTCAATCTTTGATCCAGAAGAGGCAATCCCTCTAGGAGCATCAAGGTTAAAGATGCCAGAGCATCAGAAAAGCAGACAGTAAGGGCCAGGAATGGTGGCACAGGTCTGCCATTCTAGCATTCAGGACATGGAGGCAGGGGGATCTTAAGTTTAAGGGAAGCTTGAACTGCATAGAAAGGCTGTCTCTGGATAGGCAAGATGGCTCAGTGGGTAAAGGTGCTTGTCCCCAAGTCTAATGGCCTGAGTGTGATCCTCAGGACCCACATGGTAAAAGGAGAGGACCAACTTTTGCAAGCTGTCCTTTGACCTCCACATGCTTATGCAGGTACATGCATAATAAATAATAAACGTAAAACAGTTTCTTTAAAAGAGGAAGACCATGACTAGTAATAATCAGATACATACAAATTAGAGACACATGCGTCAACATCTAAGTGTTATTAGCAAAAACAATGAGTTTTTCTGTAAGAAACAGTTTATTTTAAAATGAAATGGAGAGCTTTCTTAGAGGTTAAAAACTCATTCAACTTTATGTCTTACAAGAAACTGTCAAGCAAGGTAGATGAGGGCTGACACCCAAGGGTTATCGTCTGACCTCCATATCAGCACCATAGCACATGCACACACAGACTCACATGTACACGTACACACTTCACATACATACACATACAGAAGTTTTTGGGTTTTTTTTTTTTTGAGTTAAAAGAATTGGGGGCTGGAGAGATGGCATAGCAGGTAAGAGCACTGGCTGCCCTTGCAGAGAACCTGGGTTTGGTTCCCAGCACCCACATGGCAGCTAATAACCACCTGCAATTCCAGTTCTCAGGGGATCTGATGACCTCTTCTGAGTTCCATGGGCACTGCACAACACAGGTGCACTTACATACAAGGAAGCAGTACACACATACACATAAAATAAAAATACATAAATGAAATATTAAAAACATAAAAATAAAAAAGGAAGACCCTGTCTCAAAAGAACAAAAAGTGAAAGAAGAAAGTAGGTAATAAAAGAGCCCAGTGTGAGGTTCAGCTATGCACACTGCAGACACACTAGGGGGTTCCCAGGCAGGCTCAGTTTTTATCCCATTGTGAGCTAGGGGACCTGCCCAAGCTGAAAGGCGCCAATGAGCTTTGCAGTTCCGTGCTTCTGCCCTTTCCTGGTGCCCTCAGATTTCCCAAGCTCTCTACCCAGCCTTCTCACCCCATCATCCAACTCTCTCCACACTGGATTCATTTACACAACTTGAGTCTGGTAGTAGGAGTTCAGGTGTGATTTTTTTTTTTTCTGGTAACTGTCATTTCATCCTGCTGTTTAACTGAATATTAAAAAGCTTTGTTTTAGGTACCTCTCTAACTAGATTGATTAATCATGAGACTCTTAGAATGCTTTGTGTTATTAAGGATTAAAATTAGGCAGTTTCAGAAAAACACCAGTTGACTCAGGACATTAATATTGTACGATTTCCTCAATTTTGCATCTCTTAGAAATGACCTATCTTCAGTGCACTGATTGCCTCAGTTTCATCTCATTTTCTCATTTAAAAGATAATTGGACTAAGGACAATAATTTATGCTATTAAAACTCATACATATTAAATATCCCCTTGTTAAAATCAATTTTTATCTGTTACCAGGTACGCAGAATATGTAGAATAATTTCTGCCAAATATTATACTGCTTATCTATCAGGATGAGATTTTGGCTAACATCAGCTTTTATTCTGAGAGTCTCATGTAACTATTGATTTATTTGTAATGATCATGAAACAATTTTTCACAAACAATAAAATTCTGTCTTGTTCTGGAAGAAGACTTGATGGAAAATAAAAGAGAGTGACTGCTTGTAGTGCTTACTCAATACAGGTTCGATGCTCTGAGTTCTATGTTTAATCATCACAGTGACCTTATCATTAGATAGGTTCGTGGTCCCTATCTTACACTTGACTTAAGGAAGGTACCAGTAGTGGGTAATTGCCCAGGAGTACATGGGCAGAAACAGACCAACAGTTGTATATGCCCTCAGGCACACCTTCAGAGCATAGGACTCCTGGGCCCCATTCCTCAACTGTCAGTTAAAGAACCCCACACTCTGTACCACATCTTGCCACAGGCCCCAGTCCTTTCTAGAGCCAAAGGAGCTATAGACAGGCAGTAGGATCCAGGATGGCGAAGCAGCAGGGGGCTGTAGGGACAGTGCTCTAAACGACTTGAACACGTGGCTCAGAGCTGTAAATCAGCTTGTCCTAATTTTCAGAAGCCATATTAAAGCTAGCACCTGTTCTGCTCCAGGCTCTGATTACCCCAGCTCAGCACTGCTCAGTGACGCTAACTTGATTTCAGTGTGCTCTGCAGAGCCCTAATCACATTTGTGCAGAGGGAGGGGTAGGAGTCAGGGCAAGTCTCCGTCCTGAGAGCCTGCAGCCTTCCTGCTGGCGACAGAGCTTGTGTCACCTCCTTCCCTGGTGTCCTTATCCCATTTAACAGTCTGTGCTCCTCATGTACATGCCTTGCAGGCAGTGCCCTTTACCAGTGGCCCAATGTTATTAAGGTGGCTTACTAGAGAAGCAAATTATCATGAGAAAAATAGAAAGAGAGAAACTGTGGCATGACCCAGGCTAGTTAATGAAAGGGCAAAGATTGTGCTTTCTTGGTCAGACTCTGCCAAATATCCCTCTTACTCTCAGTAGTGGGTCTCCAGTCTGCGGGGTCTTTAAGCCTTGAGATATACTAAAGACCGCACATCTGTATCCTAGGAAGGTGCATGTGACCATCACAAATGCACAGAGTTATGACCTTTAAGGTGCAAGGGGGGAAATAGACAAGGGACCTCTACCACTCCTTTCCCTTCTGGGTCACAGTAGTATGCCCCAGCTGGATAGCCTCATACTGTTGCTTTGAAACAATAAATCACTTCTACTGTCTTAAATACCATGTGCTCTTTCACACTGGTGAACACTCTCAGTCCTCTTTCCTTTAACAATAAAGGCAAGGAGCCAGGTGTGATGTCTCATGCTTTAGTCCCAGCACTTGGGAGGCAGAGACAGGTGGATCTCTGTGAGATCAAGGCCAGCCTGGTCTACATAGCAACTGCCAGGCCAGTTGGGGCTACAGAAAGACTCTCTCAAAAAAGACAAAAAACAAAACAACACAATAAAGGCAAGGCACCATGATCCCTTCCTTGTACACCTTGTAGAACATAGCTTCTATAGTGTTGCTTAGCAACAGGCATCTGTTGCTGCATCTTCTACCCTTGCCTATATGTGTAGTTCTCATTAAAGGTTCAAAGACTAGGAACACCTCTGTCTTCCCCATAAAAACCTATTCCAAGAGGAAAGAAACGATGGTCAGTTACATATTCTCAGCACTGGCACAAGGCACACTGAGATGCAAGCAATGTCCACACAGTCATATTTGATGAATGTATGAATGCATGAATGAAGTGTAACACTTTCCTCTGTGCCAGTGCATAAGACTGGTGATGTCTGTGGCTTCTGTCAGCAGTAGGCCAACAATATCCTGCAATATTTTCCAAGATTTGGGTTATTAGATCACAAATGGCAAGTTCTCCTTCCTCCTCCTTCAGAAAATAAAGTGTGGCTTTGTTTCAGTGAATGCTACAGTTTCTGCTTGTATTCTCCTCCGTTGACTCCTTCAACTGAGTATATGAACACCATTGGCCCTCTGTATCTGTGGGTTCTGTATCCATGGATTCTAACAATCTCAGATTGTTTTTAAGAAGTAAGAGGGGCTGGAGAGGTGGCTCAGCAGTTAAGAACACTAGCTGCTCTTCTAAAGGACTTGGGTTCAATTCCTAGAACCCAGAGGTGGCTAAAGACCATCCTTAACTCCAGTTCCACAGGATCTGACACACCTCTTCTGGCCTCTGCAGGCATCGTATGACACGGGTGCACCTACATACACGCAGGCAAAACACTCATGCACATTTAAAAAATCCCCAAAAAATTAAAAATAAGAAAAAAATTGCAGAAAGTTCCAAAAGGGATATTTGAATTTTCTGGGCATAAAGGTCTATGTACTGAATCCGCATGAATGAAACGATATGTAGACATTTATTAGATATAAGCACTCTAAGAGAGTTAAAGGGTATAGGAAGGTACCAAAAGTTATATGTGAAAACTGTGTTTTTTCATATAAGGTGCTTGAGCGTCCACAGGCAAACTGGAGCCAATACCTCATGGGTAGTGAAGGACAACTGCATGTACAAGTCTTTTATTTCTATACATCTTCCACTGACCCAACATACATACTTCATGTAAACATTTCATTACAAAAAAAAAAAAACTTCACACAAGGTAACACATTAATACAGGAAAATGGGGGAACATCATAAATTATATAGGAAAAAAATTAGGAAGTAACAAAAGCATATCAATCAGTCTTCATATCAATCAGTCTTAAAAAGGATAGAGGGACTTGGGAGGCAGCTCAGTTGGTAAAATGCCTACCATGCAAGCATGAGAATCTGAGTTCAATCCCTAGCACCCAAGTAAAAAGCTAGGCGTAGCAGTGCATGCCTATAACTTCAGTGCTTGTACAGGGAGGTGGAGACAGGTGGATCCCTGGAGCTCCAGCCAGCCTGTCCAAATTGGGAGCTCCAGATTTAGTGAGAGAGTCTATCTCAAAAAATAAGGTGGAGAGCAATGGAAGAAGACACCCAATAATAACCTTTGGCACACACATGAACACACATGAACATGCACACATGAACATGACATGTATACACAGAAGGAGACAAAAAAGAATAGAAATTCTGGTACATGTTACAACATGGAAGAACTCTGAAAGCCTTATGTGAAGTGAAAAATATTGATGAAAAGATAGATATTGCATGATTATATGAGGTACCCAGAGCAGTTAAATTCCTAGGCACACAAAATAGAAGAGTAGCTTCCAGGGATTTGGCATGAGAAGTTACTAATTAATGGACACAAAATTTCAATTTTGAAAGAAGTGTGGAAATTGATTAATGGTGACAATGGTACATAACTAACCATCTGAGCCTGCGTTAGTTTAGTACGTTATATATAAAAATGTAGAGCTACAAAGAATAGTTGTGATATTACCTTTTAGGATAATAGAATAGCAATGATTTGTCTAAAAGCCAATATTTCATAACACATTCATATACATAGATGGTCCCCAGCTTACAGTAGTTATAAATCAACTTCAGAGTTTTCAAGTTTATGATGGTCTGACAGTGATACACAATCAGTAGAAACTTCAGTGTTATACTAAATGTCACTGAACCAAACACTTGAAAATGGTTAATATTTTATATTATGTGTACTTTAGCAAGAATTAAAAGTAAAAAAAAGTCACAAAGGTTATAGTGGGGACAACATAACAGAAGAATAATTTTTCAAAATTATGAAGGGTCGATTCTCCAAAGAAACACATCTGACATCAAGATACATGAAACAAAAATTGATAGAACTACAGAAAGAAATAGATGAGCCAGCTCTGTCAGTTAAAGACTCTAACATTCTTCTGTCAGAAATGGACAGATCTGACAGACAGAAATCTGATAAAGATGTACTTGAACTGTATCCTTAATCACCATTAAAAAAGTACCATTAATCACCAGGCTGGGAGGACTGGATCCTCCTAGAGGCAGATCACTGTGAGTTAGACGCCAGCCTGGTCTACATAGTGAGACCCTGCCTTTAAAAAAAAGTACCATCGGGGCTGGAGAAATGGCTCAGTGGTTAAGAGCACTGGATGTTCTTGCAGAAGACCAGGGTTTGAATCCCAGCACTCACATGGTGGCTAACAACCGTTCACAACTCTAGTTCCAGAGGACCCAACGTCTTCTTCTGACCTCCGTGGGTACCACACAACATGAGTGTATTTACATACATGCAGGCATAATGTTCATACATATAAAAATAAATAAAAAATTTAAAAAGTACTATCAGTCAACTGGATCTAATTAATATCTATAAAATACTTCACAGACTGATGATAGAATGTATCTTCTTTGCAAGTGTATTCGTTACTTTTCTGTTGCTATGATAAATACCACGACCAAGGCAACTTATAGAAGGAAGAGTTTATTTGGTTTATGGTTCCATCACAGTAGGGAAGCATAACAGCAAGGGGGCTGGAGCAGAAAGCAGAGGGAGCACATCTTCAAGCAGGCACAGGAAGCAGAGAGAGAAACTGAAAACGGGACTTAGTTATGAACTCTCAAAATCCCTCCCCAGTGACATGCTTCTTCCAACAATCGCCTAGGATTCCACGATCTTTCCAAAACAGCCCCACCCACTGACCAAGTGTTCAAATACTTGAGCCTCTGGAGTACACCTCATTCAAATCACCACCTCAAGCTTACATGGAACATTCACTAACACAAGCCACATTCTGAGCCATAAAATACATCTTAATAAATTTCAAGGAACAGATATTATACAAGGTATGCTCTTAAATCACAGTGGAACTTAACTAGAAATCAGTAATCAAAAGAGAGCTGGAATACTCTTCAAACTCTTAACAATCATATGACACAGTTCTAAATGTCAAAGGAAACTTCCTGAAAAATACTAAAATATACTTCAGCCTCATTGAAAATGATATAACTCAACATGGTTTATTGGTATAGTGAAAATACTTAGGAAAAGTTATATCATTGAATGCATTTACTAGACAAGAAGGAAAATTGAAAAATATAAAACCCATGCTATCACCTTAGAAAACTACTTAAAAAATTAAGTGCAAAGTAACCATAAGAAAATAAAAGAAGTCTTACAGGCTCCTGGAAACTTGACCTTATTCATATGAACTAACAGCCATGGTGACAGCATGCACAAGACCCATGTAATCTCAAGTAGATAAAACCCCAGCACAGAACTGTGGAAACGGATAGCAGGCCCCAATCGTAGCCAAAATTGGGCAGCTGATTACTGCTGGGTGAGGAAGAGCTGATCTTTTTTTAAGGGAGTGAACCTGGATAGGCTGACTAGACCCCAGCGGATAAATTTGCACTGAGAGATGTCAGTGAACTCTAGCTTGACTCAATAGGCCTTAGCATAAATGACAGAATGCATAAAATCCAATGGTAGGGGAGGCAGCTATGGGAGGGTAACCATGGAGAAGGAGATATAATGAGAACTAAGAACTAATAAAAATATATTAAAAATAAAAAGGTAAAAAAAGAAATATGAATAAGTCAATAAATGGAAATTTATAAAAAATGGTTCTTTTTTTTTTGGTCTTTTTGAGACAGGACCTCCCTATAGCCCTAGCTGGCCTGGAACTCACTGTGTAGATCAGGCTGGCCTCAATCTCACAGAGATCCATCTGCCTCTGCCTCTTTGAAAACATCAATAAATTTGATAAGCTTCTACCTAGTTTAACAGAAAAGACACACATTATTAACATCAAAAATGAAAATGGAACTGTCATTTATGAGCTCATGGACCTTAACAGGATAATAAAGAACATGAGGCTCTGACCTCATGGACATTAAAGGGATAATTAAGACTATCATGGGCTCAGTGCCTACAAATTTAAGGACCCAAATGAAATGCATATATTTCTCAAGATATTCTATTTAAATCTTATAGCAAGATAAATAATCTCAGTAGACCTATCTCTGTTGAAATTGTATTTGGAATCAGTAACTCAAAATCAGAAAGCACCATGCCCACCTGCATTCATCAGTTGTTCCACTTAACTTTTCAAAAAGAAACCTGATGGAATAGCCTAGCTCATTCTAGGACACTAACATTTCCACAATACCCAAACCAGATAGGAACATTGCAAGAAAGGATACAATAGACAATTATCTATTATAAATATAGATGTAAGAATCTTCTATGGGGCTGGAGAGATGGCTCAGTAGTTAAGAGCACTGTCTGCACTTGCAGAGGACCCTGGTTTGGTTCCCAGAACCCACATGGGTGCTATTAACCGTCTGTAACTCCAGTTCCAGGGGATCAGATGCCTTCTTCTAGCCTCTATCGCTAATATGTGCATAATATGAGTGCACTTACATACACGTAGACGAAACACTATACACATAAAAATAAATAAATAAAATAAATTTTAAAAATCTTCACTAAAATATTAGCAAGATGAATCCAACAAGGTAGGAAAAGAATTATATACCACAACCAAGTGGGATCTATTTCAGATATAAAGGATGGTTATATATTTGAAAACAAATAAATACAATCTGTCAAATCATCTGATTAAAGAAGAAAAACATATTATATAAACAGATACAGAAAAATCATTTTATAAATGCCAATATCAGGGGCTGGAGAGATGGCTCAGTGGTTAAAAGCACTGACAGCTCTTGCAGAGGACCCAGGTTCAATTCCCAGAACCCACATGGTGGCTAACAACTGTTCTGCAACTTCAGTTCTAGGGGATTCAATACCTTCTTCTGACCTCTATGGGGCATTGAACAATACAGACGCACTTACACACAGGCAATAGACTCATACACATTACAAAAACAAAAGCCAACATCCATTCATGACCTGAAGAAAAGTTATCTCTTAACAAACTGGGAATATGTAGAGCTTCTTCAACTTGATAATATCCCTGAGCCAGGTTGTAGATATTGGCAAACTGATTCTAAAATTTATATTTAGAGTCAAGGACTGGGCATGATGGCACATGCCTTTAATCCCAGAACTCAGGAAGCAGATGCAGGTAGATTTCTGAGAGTTCAACTCTGATTTCAAGGCCAGCCTGGTCTACATATTGAGTTCTAGGCCAGCCAGGGTTACGTAGTGAGAGAGACCCCATCTCAAGAAATCAAAACAACAACAACAACAAAGAGTCAAAAGACCTAAAAAGCCAACAGAATTTTAAACAATAATTATGTCAGAGTTCTTATCTGACCTTATGCAACTTACTATAAACACAACAACCAAGACAGCATGGTCTTAGAAAGAGAGAAAAACAGATCAATGAACCAGAAATAGGTCCACACATGTAAGCTAAGCTTTGACAACAGAAGAAAGGCAATTCAATGGAAGGAGGTAGTCTTTCAACAGATGCAACAACACACACATATGCATGCACTCAAATGACTCGAGAAATGTTTCACCCCCTTTTACAATAGACAATAGACTCAAATGTAAACTAGAAACTAATAGAAATTCCTAAAATGCAACACTGGAGAAAATCTAGGTGGTCATGGTGTTGCCAATCAGTTGCCTACAGTGCTTTCATTCTGCTCAGACAGAAAGCATGAGTAGCTAAAGAGGCAACATTCAAGCTCTGGGAGCTTTTGTTTCCCCTGGTGTTTTGCAGTAGTAAGTAAAGGCAGGCAGGAGAAACAGCAGGTGATACCCTCTAATGTACAATCCTCATGCAGGCATTGGATATTGGGATCCTTAGCCCCATATTACAGTTCTTCTGCAGGCCTAGGAATTTGGCATTTTTCAGCCCTTGGCTATGGCTAGGGTTGAAGTTTCTGGGAAGGCTAATAATCAGGATTTCCCAGCTTTTGACAGCAGCCAGTGTCATAGCTCTTGTGTAGGCCAAGGAAGTCAGGATTCCATAGCCCTGTACTTGGGCTAGTGTTACAGCTCTAGATCTAGGGTGTCTGAGATGGTTGGTCCTAAGGATTTGACAGTTCTCTGAAACTCTTCTGGCAACCAAGGCTGCAGTTATTTTCTGATACCTTACAGCCTTTTATCTTTCTTTAGCCTCAGCTTTCCACTCTCTCATGTTTCTATTTTACAGCTCTTCGTCATCCTGCCCTAGCTGTTCTCAAACTGTTCATCTGCTTTTTTCTCAGCTGTCGAGCAGCTGCCTCGGCTACTTTCACAGTCCAGCCTGCCAACTGCTCAGCTGTCGCTACCACGGCCATTCTGCTGCCTCAGCCATCACTGCTGCTTCTGACTTCATGTTGGGGGCTCAGCCTCACTACTGAAAGTAAAGACCACTGGAGAGGAACCTTTTATTGGGCCTAATGCTGCAACACCAGGGGAGGCAGTACAGGCGAGTGTATTCCAGCCGAGAGATTCAGTGAGCCAGAGAAGCCTGTGTGGTATAGTCTGAGACGGGTGTTCAGACCAGTCAGGATCGTTGGTTTGGGGCCTATCTCAACCTTGCCTCCTTAGCACCAGTTACAGCAATCCCTTTGCTAGTGCAACATGGAAGTAGTCCCTTTCTGGCTTACACGAAGATGGTTGCAGGTCTTCTATAATTAACAGGCTTGAGATAGGAAAAGCTGTTACAAACTGTTTCAAACAGTCTTGGCTAAAGCAGCACCTTCAGTAGCTGGAGCGATCAGCTATGACTGTCCTGTCACTTTCTCAAGGTGTCAGTGAACGCTTCTTGATAGCTGGTGCTGGCATTAGACTGGTCCAGCTGGCTATCTGACTGACAGTCCTGATGCTGAAGGCAACCACGGCAGCAAGGGAGAATCCAGTGCTTTGAATTAGGGGGTCAAACTGCCCCATTCCTCAGCATTTGTTGATTATTTACAAAAAAAAAATGAGCAGCAGGAGGAGTACTTAAAATAACAACTTGAAGATTTTGTCCTTAACACTAATAGTTATTTTGTTTTTTGTTTATTGAGACAGAGTCTCACTATCTCAGTGGCCTGGAACTTACTATACAGACCAGCCTGGCCTTGAACTCACAGAGTTCCACATGCTTCTGCCTCCCGAGTGCTGGGATTGAAGTTGTGCACTGTCATACTACCCGTACCTGACCACTAACACTAATGCTATCCTAGGCAGAGTTGGGTTCCTCTCTTTATGTTACTGAATTGGCCCATAAGCATCTAGATATAACACCAAAGGTCTGATATGAGAAAGAACTGGATAAGGTGAACTTAGCTGAAATTAGAAATATCTGTCTCACAAAAGACAAAAGAGAGAATTCAGAGAATAAAATGACAAGCCACAGACTGGGAGAAAACACATAAGTTAGTATGTAAACTCTCTGTTCTTAATTTTTCTGTGAACTTAGGTTATGGTTTGAATCTACACTGTAGCTCACAGGCTCATGTTTGTGAACACTTGGTGCTCATAAGTTTTAGAGGTTGTAGAACTGTCACACGGTGGGGCCTAACTGGAGGAAGTGGGTTACTGGGAGGCAGACCTCATGGGTTTTTGGCTGGCTCCCTTCTAGCCTGAGCTCTCTGCTGATGTGATAAAGCAGCTGCCTCACATGCCCACAGCCACAGCTGCCAGCAGCTCCCACTGCCATTTGATGGACTGTGTTCCCTAAACCATGAGCCAAAAGAAGACTTTCCTCTTGGAATTATTTCTGTCACAACAATGAAAAAGGTAACTAATACAGCCCCAAATTTCTCTAACAAAATAAATCTGTTACATTTTGAAAATCAGTCCAGAGTTTACAGTTGATGGCTTCTTGGGGAGGGAGACTCAGTTTTCCTTCAGGGTGTGGCCCCTAGTAGATCGACCATGCTCCAGTGGATGGCCCACACCCATGAGTGTGTGGGCAGCACAAATTGGACTTAGTGGGTTATATTATTTTAAAAAAGAGGACAGGAAGTTGGGAGGGGATAGGAAGATGCCTGGTGGATCTGATCTGAGAGGAGTTAGAGGGAGGTAAATATAATAAAAATTCATTGTATGAATGAAATACACATGTATAAAGATGTAAAGCTAGCATAGCATCTGAGAGAAAACATGCCATCTCTTTCTAGGTCTGAGTTATCTCAGTTGGGATGACTGTTTCCAGCTCTGTCCATTTACTTGTGGATTTCATAATTTCATTTTACTTAACAATAGAATACTTTTCCAGTACATAAATGTACCACATTTTTATTATCCATTCATCAGTTGATGGACAACTAGGCTGTTTCTATTTCCTGGTGATTGTGAATAAAGCAATGAACATGAATGAGCAAGTATTTCTGTAGTAGGATATAGAGTCATTTGGGTATATGCCAAAGAGCAGTATGACTGGATCATGTGGTAGATCTATACCTAGCTTTCTGAGGAACCTCCACACTGATTTCCATAGTGGTTGCTCCAGTTTGCATTCCCACCAGCAGTGAATAAGTGCTCCCATTTCTCCACATCCCTGCAAACATTTGTCATCGTTTGTTTTTTGGATCTTAGACATTCTGACTAGGGTAAAATGAAATCTCAAAATAGTTTTAATTTTGCATTGTGCTGTAGTCATATTAACTGTAATGTTTGGGGAAAACCAATAAGGGCACAGGGTCTGTTTGTATTCATTTTGTAATTTTTTATTTTTAAAAGATATTTTTTAGCCGGGCATGGTGGCACACGCCTTTAATCCCAGCACTTGGGAGGCAGAGGCAGGCGGATCTCTGTGAGTTCAAGGCCAGCCTGGTCTACATAGTGAGTTCCAGGACAGCTGGGGCTACAGAGAGACCCTGTCTCAAAAAGACCCATGGGGATATATATATATATATTTAAAATTATTTTTAATTGTGTGTGTGTGTGTGTGTGTGTGTGTGTAGGTATGTGTACAAGAATACAGGTGTGCACAGAGGCTAGAGGTGTCTGATCCTAGATGTGGTACTGGAAGAAACTCGTGTCTCCTCTGTAAAAGTAGTACACACTCTTAACTGCTGAGCCATCTCTCTAGCTACCCTGTAATTTTTAATGAATTTAAAATTATTTCAAAATTGGAACTTTAAAATTTCAGTATTTATAATTTAAATATTTCATTAATCAATTGGGCATAGCCAAAGAGAGAACTGGGGAACTGTGAATAAGACAGGCTGAAAAGTGGATTTTTTTATAAAGATGAACAAGAGGATGACTATACAAGAGGGAAGATGTTAGCACGTGCACTTGTAGTCTCAGAATGGGAAGAGAGACACACGATGTGAAGTAAACCAAGAACACAGTGGGCAGTATTTCCCAGAAGATGATGATCCAAGTCACTACATTCTGTGAAACTGAGAGTTAACTACAAAGAAACAGCTCTCCTGTATCATAGTAAAACTGTCTAAAAGAGAAGAAAAGCAAGGACTGACCACAAGCAACAGAAAGAAGAATGGGAGACACTTTCCCCATCATCTCAATGCAAGCAACGATAATACAATAGACATCTCACTAGAAACCACAGAAAGAAGGCAATGATCACATATTCATTTCCACCTCAGTGTTTTTTATACCCAGCTGTGATGGTTAGTGTTAATTGTCAACTTGAGACAATCTTGAATCACCTGGGCGATGGGCCTCTGGGCATGCCTATGGGAGATAACTTTATTGTGTTAACTGATGCAGGGAGACCCATCTTAATTGTGGGTGAGACCATTCCCTAGGAAGATGATCTAGACTGTATGAAGTGTAAAAAGTGAGCTGAGCATTAGTATACATGCATTCACTGCTCTCCCGACTACAGGCATAATGTGATCAGCAGCCTCAAGTTTCTGCCTACTTGACTTTCTGTCATGATGCACTGCATCTTCCTTGAGTTGTTTTTGTCAGGGTATTCTATGACAGCAATAGGAAAGGGAAGGTAAGACACAATAGGAAACATCTTTCAAAAGTAAATGGAGGGGCTGGAGAAATGGCTCAGCAGTTAAGGACACTGCCTTCTCTTGCAGTGGACTTAGGCTTAGTTCCTAGGATGGTTGCTAACAACCATCCTTAACTCCAGTGCCATGGGATGTGATGCCTTCTCTGGCCTTTGTAGGCACTGCATGACATGGGTGCATTTACATACAAATAGGCAAAACACTCATACACATAAAATAAAAATAAATAAATCAATTAAATTAATCTAAAGAAAATGGAAAATAAGTCATTTCAGACAAACAAAATTAAGACAATCCATAGTATAGATTCACTAAAATAAATTCTCAACTGAGCTTTTCATGGAAGAGAAAAATGATATCAGAAAGAAATAAGATACAAAATGCCCGGGTGTGGTGGCACATGCCTTTAATCCTAGCACTTGGAGGCAGAGGCAAGCGAATCTGTGTGAGATTGAGGTCAGCCTGGTCTCCAAAGTGAGTTCCAGGCCAGCTGGGCTACAAGGAAACTCTGTCTTGAAAAAGACCAAGAAAAAAAAAAATAACAATAATCAATAGTGTGTAATAGCATTTGAATACATGTAGATTTAAATGTATAGCAGTAATTGCACAGAAAGTGAGAGACAGGGAAGCATTATAAAATAATATATAACCATCAAGATAAAAATGAAGAAAATGGAACAATATAAAACACTCTATCTGAAAAAAAAATCAAGAAAACAGAAAAAAATATAAGTGATCCAAACAGAAAATAAACACTAAAAGAGTAGGTAACATTTAAATGCATCAGTAATTAACTTGGGTGCAAATGGGATAATTAGTACCAACTGTTCCAGTGGATTTAAAAACAAATTTACAAAAGAGCAACAATCACATGCTTCTCACCTGGGACACCCTTTAAGTACACAGACAGAGAAAGAGACAGAGAGCATTTCCTAACAGCAAATGGTCATTCATTGAGAGGAGGTAAGACTTGCAGTCAAGACACCTGATTTTTGACAAATATTCTTGAAAAATAACACTGGAGAAAAGACAGTACCAACAAATGGTTCTGGGGAAACTGGAAATAAACATGCAGAAGAATAACATTTGACCCTTATCTCACCCTGTACAAAAATCAAATTCCAATGATTCAAAGACCTCAGCGTTATACTTGAAACTGAAAATTCCAGAGGAAAGAATAAGGAGAGCTCTTTGACGGACAGGCTCAGATAAGGGCTAGATCCCAGGTTGTCCAGTAAATAAGGCCAACAATCGACAAGTGGGAGCTCATGAAATTAAAAAGCTTCTGTACTGCAAAGAAAACTGTCAATTTAGTTAAGAGGCAGCCTACAGAATGGAAAAAAAAAATCTTTGCTAGCTGTATATCTGGTAGAGGATTCATGTCTAGAATATACAAAAAACTAAATATCAAGAAAACCAAAAATCCGATTAAAATGGAGTATGAACTGAACAGAGAATTCTCAAAGAAATACAAATGGCTGAGAAATATTTTTTAAGCACTCAACATCTGTAGCTATCAAGGAAATGCAAATTAAACTCTTGTGATCTCATCTTTCCCCAGTTAGAATGGCTAAGATCCAAAAAAACAAATGATAACAAATACTTTTGAGGATGCGACGAGAGGAGAACATTTATTCAGTGCTGGTGGGAGTGCAAACTGGTGCTGCTACTATGGAAATCAGCTCAGAGGTTCCTCAAAACCTAGAAATAGAACGACCATATGACCCTGCTGGATCGCTCCTGGGCATATTTCCAAAGGACTTGATAGCCTACTACAGAGATGCTTGCTCAGCTCTGTTCATTACGGTTCTATTTACAATAGCCAGGAAATGAAATCAGCCTAGATGTTCATGAACTGAGGAATGGATAATTAAAATGGGGTATATTAACACAGTGGGATTTTATTCAGCTTTAAAGAAAAATGAAATTTGTAGGCAAATGAATGGAGTGAGGTAACCCAGGCCCCAAAAGACCAGCACTCTATGTTTTCTCCCATATGTGAATCTTAGAGTCAGATCCTTGAATTTGTGTATTTAGCTTGGAGTATCTGTAAAAGCCAGGGAAAAAACCATAGTGGGGCCACTGTGTGTGTGGGGGGGGTGGTAGAATAAAGCTCTTAAGGGAAAGAGGGTAATAGAGCACAGATGGTATGAAGGTGGAAAGGGGGAATGATGGGGCAGAAAGGATTAAGCGGGGGAGGGCTGGGAGAGCTGTGCAGAGTAAAGGGCTGGGGAGGGAGAACAAACACTAAGGTGGTTTTAAAAAGCCACGTAGAAACCTACTCTCCTGTAAGCTTACTAAAAAATAATAATGAAAGTTTGAATGCAGGATAATAATGTTCCTCCCAGAAGTCATAGGTGCCAAGAATGGGATACCTCCCTTCAATTGTCCCCAAAACAAAAATAAGCTACTGCCGTTGTTATTGACTGCCAGCCATAATTTGACAGTAAGACCCTAGTGCTGATGGTACCACACATTTTTGTCAAAAGACATGGAGAAATGAAGCTGCAGTTCACTTAGAAGCTTCCTTCTTGCTGGCTAGCTTTTGTACTGTTACAAAGTACTATATAAATTGCTCAGGAAGAAAAGTCCTCAACAGTCTAACCCATCTGTGAATCCTGCAAACAATAATAACAACCAACCTGGCAAAATATGTGCTTTGGTGCAACAGGGGCATGAATGTTATTGGGCTAACACATTGCTTTTTTATGAGATTTAAGGCCTGTTCCACAGGAGGAAATTCATGTCTGGATCTGTAAACATGCCAAGAACCCAACTCAAGGCTGGGAAGGTCAGAAACCCTAGGGGAGAACCTACTACTAGTATTTTGGTAAATGAACATGGTATCAAACTGCCTTCCAAGTACTTATCTTTATACCTATAGAGTAATGCAGCTATCCCAGCCCTTATCTTTCTGCAGTGGGCAACAGTTAATACAGAGACTCGCAACTGGTCAAAGTACAGTCAATAAGTTATCTGTGGAGTGCTTGGCCTTGGATGGGACAGCTATCCGAGGCTCAGGGAACACTGGGGAAGAAGAGGCAGAAAGATTTAAAGAGCCAAAGTTTGGACAGGACTATTGCAAAACAGTGTCTTCTGGATATGACACAGCTGATGTACTCATGACAGACTACAGTTATGGTTACCTGCACAAGACCTGCACAAGACTGAGCCCATCAACATTTCAGCTCGGAAAGGGAAAGAGCTCATGAGGCCCTACCCCCTGCCCCCCACCTTGAGGGACTATTGAAAGTCGATGGTGGCTTGGGAAAGGGCTGTCACGTCCTTCAGTGGTATAACCACACCTAATTGCCCATGCTCCAGTATATAACCTCCCACCCACACTCATGAAGGCAACCCTGCTAAGCTCAGCAAGCTACACGTACAAAAGACATGAGAGTCGGAAGGAGAAGAAGGGTTTCATGAGTCAGGAAAAGAGGTGAGAAAGACTAAACTTCATTATGTACAAGGATGAAACTGCCAAAGAATAAAAAAAATATTAAGTGGAAAAAAAAAAAACCCAAACCTAAAACCCTCATTAAATTACAACAAGGTTCTTAGAGCAAATATGAAGGTTAGAGCAAGTGATGAAAGATTTTCCAAATATTCTTTTGATTCTGGCTAAATATTTTCTAGATTTGGGTAAATCTATTTGGGGAGGGGATAAAATGCATAGGTAGCACAATTGATTAGCCTGCAGATTCAAACAGTAACGCTTATAAATATGTTTAAAGTAGAACAATGTACTGAACCAAAATGTGGTTTAAAAGAAAGCAATATCCAAACATAAACACACAGAAGAAAACAGGAAGCTGAGAAAAAAATATGAGATCCAAATACCTAAGGACTAAGAAACCTTTATAGAGGGTAATACACAGAGGGAACACCTCAGACAGAGCAACAGAATGAGAGGAAAAATATTAACCAATATGGTGTGCACTTAACATTTACAGTCATGGAGGGGAATTATATCTATAGATATGCCATCATTATTTATTTATTTATTATTCATTTATTTATTTATTATTCATCTATTTATTTATTTTTATTAATTTTGTCTTTTTGAGACAGGGTCTCCCTATGGCCCCAGCTGGCATGGAACTCATTAAGTAGAGAAGACCGGCCTTGATCTCATAGATCCTCCTGCCTCTGCCTCCTGAGAGCTGAGATTAAAGGTTTGCACCACCACACCCAGCTCTATTTCTTCCTTTCTGACTCAGAAATCCATTATCAGTTTCTGGCCTCCAATTCTTTTTTTTTTTTCTTTTCTTTTCTTTTTTTTGAGGTGAAATAATTTCTTTTAAAAGATAAGAATTTAAGGAACATAATTATCTTGGAAACTTATATTTTAAAAGCCATAGGCTTACTAAAAGAGATCTCAGATCCTATCTGTTCACATAATTTTTGTCCCTCCGGCCTGGATCCTCTACAACATATAAAAACATGTAGTAAATTGCAAAGAGGAGGGAGGCCATGTGAACATTTCAGCACAAAATGTAATTCTCTTCAAGATACAATTATTACATTTAACTGCCAGGTGTGGTGGCTCATGCCTGTAATCGCAGCACTAGGGAGACTAAGACAGGAGAATTGCTATGAGTTTGAGTCTAGCCTGAGCTACATAGTGAGACTCTGTCTCAAAAGAACAAACCAAAATGACTCAAGAGAGCGTCTATGCCACTTCCTCTTAGTTCAGCAGTCGACTGTATTAGTGCATCCTGTCTCAGCATACATCTGCTTCAGTGGTGATCAATGAATACCACCCAAGTTCCTTCATGTTCTTATTTTAGTTCATAGAAACAGAAAGTATGAAAATAAGTGGATTTAAGAATATGGATATTTCTACAACATACATATGTAATAAATCAGCTCTAAGAAAACAAAAAAGGAGATGACAATTCTCAATCATGTGCAAGAATCTGTGCAAACTTTGAGAGAGATGGAAGGACACGGAAAAGAACATGCCTAGTGTGAGATTGCAGCAGGATCCCTTTCAGTAATTAGTTCTGATTTCTTTGGTTATTAGAAGATTAGAATTGATTTTGTGTGTATGTGGCTTTTTGCAGTTGTTTTTCCACTGGAATGTTGCCTCTTTGACAGGTTAACCTTTGATATTAAGATTTACTTCATACGTATATGCATACTGTTCCTGACAACGTTTATGTCTTAATATTATTCAGAGATTTTGCTGTTTTAGAAAATATTTTCATCATTGTATGCAATGTTTCCTTGATGGCTTTCATTCCTCAAATCTAAAGGAATATACTTCGATAGATTAATTTCCCCTAGAATATTTTAGTGATTCAATATTGAACCTATAGGCTTAAAAAAAAAAAAAAGATCTCATTTAAAGAGAAGACTTTGAAATTGAAGAATTGAAAGTAGAGCCAGGCATAGTGGTGTGGTGGTGTACACCTTTAATTCCATTTAATCCCAGCACTTGGGAGGCAAAGGCAGGCAGATCTCTGTGAGTTCGAGGCCAGCCTGGTCTCCATAGCAAATCCAGGCCAGCCCTGATGCAAAAAAACCAAAAAAAAAAAAAAAGAAAAAAAGAAAAAAAGAAAAATTGAAATTGTAAGTAGAGAATTTAACAGTAATCATTATTTCAATCCAGAAATATTTTCCCTCTAAATATTATTTGACAAATATAGTCATGTCTCAGTATCTACATAGTTCAACCAACTATGGATTGAAAATATTACAAAATATAAAACTGCACTTGTACTGAACATGTAAAAATACTTTTTAGTCCCCATATGATGCAATATAACAGATATTTACATATATTTATAATGTATTTGATCTTACACGTGATGAGTGATGATTTCAAGCTTTTGAGGAGGTTGGGCATAGTGGCAATGCCTTTAATTCCAGTATTCAGGAGGATAAGGAAGGTAGATTTCTGTGAGTTCTAGAATAGGCAGGTATACATAGTAAGACAGTATATATATTCTTCATCATATGAGAAGAGTGTGGGGACCATGTTAAACAGTGCCCATCGTATGATAGTCACAGTGCACAGTATCATCTAGTGTTTGAACATCCTCAGCTTTGGCATCGATGGGATTCCTGGGAAGAATTTCCCATGTATCTTAAGGGACAACTAGGTTTACTGAATTTCTGCTAAATGTCAGCACTATTCCTGTAGCAATGATGAAAATGGCCCATCTTGCAGCCTTGGTGGTGTGCATCTGCAATTCTCCCACCTACAGGAAGGCACTGAATTCAAAGCCAGCCTCAGCCATACAGTGCATCCCTGTCTAGAAACAGCAAGGGCTAGGGATAATGCTCAGTGTTGCCTAGCATGGACTGAGCCCTGGGTGCCATCCTCAGAACTGAAAAAATAAAAGAGGGAAATGATCCTCCTGAGCATGTTTCTCAAACCCAGAATCCTGCTACTAAATATTTCCTATGCCTGGCTCCAACCATAGACATGTCTGTGAAACTATTCAGAGAAAAGGTCTGGCATTAGTGATTTAAAAAAAATTATTTATTATTTTTATTTCATGTGTGTAAGCATATTGCCTGCATGTGTGTAAGTGTGCCCATGTCGTGTAATGCCTGTGGAGGTCAGAAGAGAGTGTCGGATCCCCTGGAACTGGAGTCAGCCAGTTGTTAGCCAGTTTGTGGGTGTTGGGAATCGAACCTGGGTCCTCTGGAAGAACAGCAAGTGTTCTTAACTGCTGAGCCATCTCTCCAGCCCTGCACTGGCATTTTTAAAGTTCCCCGTAACACTAATGCACAGCTAGTGCAGCCAGAGTGCAACCCACATAGAGCTACAATCATGGCACCCTGATGTCTTCCAACTTGCCAGTCCCAGGCTGGACATACTGCTGTGCTCACGTCAGAAGCATGACAATTCCATAACTCCAGTGCACTACCCACTGGAGAATGCATTCTGAGCACAAGAGAGTCAGTGTGTCATTTGGCTGGTTAGATATTTTACCTAGTCACTGCTTGCTCATAAGCCTCTCACATACAACCCTTCTTAGAACCTACTTGTCACAAAAGTTCTTCTCATATTCATGTGTTTTGTTTTGTGACCCATTGATTTTACATACACACGCCCTTCAAATGACCCTAGGCCCAGGCAGAACCCAGGTCTCACTAGGCCATGTACAAAGACTGCTGTTCAACTTACAAAGAATGGAATCAGGCCAGCTGCCTTGTCTTGTTCCATGGCCTCCCGCAGGGCAGAAGCTCGCATGGAGAAGTTGCCATCTGAAGGAATTGCTTTTAATTTCACACCACCAATTAATGCAGCTCTTTCCACAGAGGAGTGTGCCTACGAAGAATGGGTACAGTTGAATCTGTGAGGGTGTACTCAGCCATCACCACCCTGAATCTCTGTCTCTATGGTATACCTGACCCAGGCTCTTGGTGCCCCATGAAGGTGGCAGAGCTGAGTTACTCTCCTGTCTCCTCACGAAGGCAGCTCTTTTGCAGACTTGTTTCTATCCTGGAATCTTGCTTTTGAGTCTAATGAATCAAAATAAGGCAATCTAAAACAATCAAAACAGTTGAGAAGGGAGAGAGAACATAAGAAGTGAGCCAAACACACTAAATACTTCTATTTGCAGGGCCTTCTGAGCATTGAAAGAACGTCAAACCTTCCTCTCAAGCACAGCTGTGAGCTGGGCTGAGTAGCCACGCCAAGCTTAGAGCTTTCCTCCCTTTTGGAAGTAAAGAATCAGGCTCTGAGAATGTGCATGATTTGCAGGGCTGAGATTTGGCGTCAGGCCTTGGAGCCTCACATTCAATTTTTCCACAGGTGCTTTGAAGGCACAGGGACACTATGCAAGGCCATGTTACAGAAATGGTAACCAGCCAGCTGGGGGCGGGGGCTACTCTGTTTTCTTTCTGACTAGATCTATCAAGCTCCCACATGATTTCAGAGTAATCCCTGAGGAACTACCACTGGATTTGACATGATGCAGAGTGCTGTTGCAATTCAGATCTGAGAGGCGTTCTGGGGCTTTGGGCTCACACCCCTCCTTAGCACACTCACCTGGTCGGATGAGTAAGCCACCAGCTTTTCCATGATGGCACCTTGTGTCAGTTCTGGGGAGGTTGCCTGCAGCTGGTGAGTTACTTTCGACCGAGCAGCCAGCAGGGCCACCAAGGTGGCTTCACTGGCACTTCCCTAAATCCAAGAGAAAAAGCCCAAATGAAATTCAAAGTGCAGCAAAGGAACCATTGTCTAGCATATTATTTGTGTGCATAGTTCTTTAAAGAGGCACCTAAAATTGCAAAACTCTCAGGGTTTTTTTTGCACAGGAACCATCTAACATCTGCAGGGGCCCCTTTAGTTCTTGTAGTTAGACACAGCTCTAGCCATATTATGTCAGTGAGCTAACATGCTGACCCCATAGCATATACAAGGCCTTCAAATTCACTCTGCAGATGTTTTCTCATGGGCTCCCTAGGCCTGGCCTGGAACATACTGTCCCCACTTCCAGCAGAGGAAGAGAATGACCTGTGGCATCCTGCCCAAGCCCAGCTCTGTGTTCCTATGCATGTGGACAGAACAATTTGTATTTGCTCATAACATAGGGATGCGTTTTCCTTGAGACACAGAGGTTGACTTGGAGGGTTTCTCTCAGTCTTCAATGTTACAGGCTGAATTGCACACTCTCCTCCCTTCACATATTGAAGCCCTAAACCCCAGAAAATCAGAATGTACTATGTTTAGAAATAGGACCCTTACAGCCAGGCATGATGGTACAGTCCCATAATCCTAGCACTTAGGAGGCTGAAGCCTGAGGATAAATGTGAGTTCAAGGTCGGCCTGGGTACATAACAAGTACCAAGTCAGCTAGGCTTCAGTGTGAGATTATTTCTAAGCATCTTTTGTAGAAAGCCAAATTTTTCTTTTAACATTTTATCCTCCCTTCTTTGACCATGGTTTCCCACTTTGCTTTTACCATTCTACTGATTTTACTTCTTCTTTTCTCAACTTATCTTCCTTGAGGAAGTGGGTGAGCTTTACAGATAAATGCCTTTATTCATGTCTGTGTAGTGCATGAGTTCAAATAAACAGATCCTCCTCTTTACCAGCATCGGAGTGATTTGCACCTTGTCTTCAGGCTGTATTTTCATGAGCAGTCCTTTTGTGCATGGCTTGGTCAGCTTTCTCAGGAACTCAAAGCTCTTGAACAGATACTGCATTGCATACTTCTCCCAGGCAGCCCATTATTTCCTCCTCATGGTTTGTTTATTTCTATGCCGCCCCCCCCCCCCCCCATTTTTTTTTTCCAGGTCCTTTTTTTTTTTTTTTTTTTCCCCCCCCCCCCCCCCCCATTTTTTTTTTCCAGGTCCTTTTTTTTTTTTTTTTTTTCCCCCCCCCCCCCCCCCCATTTTTTTTTTCCAGGTCCTTTTTTTTTTTTTTTTTTTCCCCCCCCCCCCCCCCCCATTTTTTTTTTCCAGGTCCTTTTTTTTTTTTTTTTTTTCCCCCCCCCCCCCCCCCCATTTTTTTTTTCCAGGTCCTTTTTTTTTTTTTTTTTTTCCCCCCCCCCCCCCCCCCATTTTTTTTTTCCAGGTCCTTTTTTTTTTTTTTTTTTTCCCCCCCCCCCCCCCCCCATTTTTTTTTTCCAGGTCCTTTTTTTTTTTTTTTTTTTCCCCCCCCCCCCCCCCCCATTTTTTTTTTCCAGGTCCTTTTTTTTTTTTTTTTTTTCCCCCCCCCCCCCCCCCCATTTTTTTTTTCCAGGTCCTTTTTTTTTTTTTTTTTTTGGTCTTTTTGAGACAGGGTCTCCTTGTAGCCCCAGCTGACCTGGAACTCGCTATGTAGACCAGGCTGACCTTGAACTCAGAAATCTGCCTGCCTCTGTCTTCTGAGTTCTGGGACTAAAGGAGTGCTCACATCTGGCTTTTTCCCAGGATCTCTTAAAAAGTGGATAGAAAAGAAAATTCTACCTCTCTTTGGAGCTTTGGAATTTGAACAACTTTCTCTAAACCACTGTCTAACGAAGGACTCCCATTCATTACCTGCTGGTTGGGTACTATCCATGCCCAAAGAGAAAATTATCTTCCTTTTGTCAACAAAAATTCATTAAAAAAATTCCAGTGAAAAATACTTGTCCATAGACCATTAGCCCTCAACAGGCCATGGCAGATAAGGTTTGAGCAAACTTGAATGTCAAGGTGAATGGCTGTCTGCCCTTTTGTGGAAGGGATCTTTGCTGAGGGCCGACGATGACAGTGACTGTTCTTTGCCAAGACAGTCCAGTTTGATCACTGCTCCCAGTGGCCAGAAACGTGAGACTGAGCAGATCTGAGTTGCATCCAGCTAAGCTTGTACACTTGCTGCTCCTCTACCTGGAACTAGTCTCCCCCCACATTTTTGTGTGGCCTGATGATGCCTTTGCTTCAGGCAGACAAAGGTTGCCATGGCGAGCCTGCTCTGAGGTGGGAGGGAACGCTTAGAGAGCTCATGCTCAGGGCTGCTGATGCCCTGAGCAAAAAGATCCTTTCATCTTCTGGTTTGTACAAATGTCACCTCACACAGGGTGAGAAATTGGCAGCTTTTCTTCCAGAAGAGCTTTCAAACCCAATTAAGGGACTGACTTTGCAGCTCCCCGTTGTCCAGCCTCACAATCATGGTTTGCCATTCTGCTCAGACGCCCGCTCCTGCGCAGATGCCAGGAAGCAGTGATTACAACTCTGAGAGGATCGATAAGGCAGGCTGCCTCACAAGATGTCACTGGGCTTGCTTTTAGGGCCTCATCAGCTGCAAAGGGCCAGCTCCCTACCACAAACACAGACCCGGAAGTCTGCTTTCAATCAGCCCAAACTAAGTGGGTTGAGCTCATAGGGGTTTTGTGGGAGCCCACTGGGCTGAGAGATGCCAGGATTAGTCCTAATCTAATGCTAGAACTTCTGAAAATGAGATTGTCTTTTTGGAAAAGGTTGTTCAACCCATGATAGCACACCTCTAGACAATATGCCAAGAAAATGATCAGGGCAAGCTGGTGTGACAGGTGGCACCAACTTTATACACTGTCTTTAATTAGTTTGGCATCAATTTCCTTTCTACGAAAACTACTATAAATAATATAATATAATGCAATCAATCCTCATAAACATTTTGAGGATGAAAATGATTGTACAAAGCACAATAAACCCCCTTAAAACATAGTCAAGTTCATAGTAGGCATTCAATAAATTTAGCTATTATAATAGATACTCCATAGGTTATAGGGCATTTGTGAAATTCTTTAAGAAGCATCATCTTGGGGGTACTGAAAACACTTCAGAATGAAATTGTTTTTGCTCTAAGACAAGTGACCCAGAAATGCTCTCTTCTGTGGTTGTGGTGATTCTATTTGGGGTTTGGGGGAGCGCAGGTGTGTCACACGGACACAACTGGAGGAAGCTGATGATCTTGGAAGGCCTTTCATCCTAAAGGCTGTCCTCTGCAATCTTATTCACAAGAGTTAAAAAAAAATGTAATACAACACATCTTAGGTATTATTTATATAAATTGTGGCACATCATAGAAAATCATATAGCAATATTCTCAAAAAATATTTGATTAGGAAGGGACCAGTAAGATAGGAAGAGGCAGGGTAGTGGGGGAAGGGAATGGATAAAATAACGTGTAATAACATATATATATATGTACAATAATTAAACCCTTTACTCTGTATGCTAACTTAAAAAGTAAATTAAGAAAAATTAAAGATGCCTGGTGTGGTGGTCACACACACCTTCAAACCTAGAATGCGGGAGGCAGAGGCAGGTGGATCTCTGTGAGATTGACCCTTGCCTGATCTACATTGCAAGTTCCAGGTCAGCTGGAGCTACAAGGAGACTCTGTCTCAAACAGCAACATCAGAAAAACAAATAAATGAAAACAACAAAAAAGAAAAAAAGTAAAAATATTTGTGGAGCAGCGAGAGGGCTCAGCGGGTAGAGGTGTTGCTTGTTGTGCAAGCCTGGTGATTCACAGAAAGGTGGAAGGAGACAACTGACTCCACAGAGTTGTCCTTTGACATCCACAAGCATCTCTGCCATCGCGCACGCACGCGCGCGCGCACACACACACACACACACTATATATATATATAATATTAAAAATATTTAAATAATGAAAAACATAACAAAATAAAACACTATACATAAAATCTGTATGTATCTTACCATCTCAATTGTTTAACACACATATATAGGTATTGGAATAACACTAGAGAGAATTATGCTCTAAAATAGTTACTGGATATTCCCCATTTTTATGAGTGCCTATTTTCCATAAAGAGAGGGCATGATAATTTTTTAAAGTAAAAAACAGAGCCAAGACTGACACTGAAGATAGCAAATTGGCAATGTGGGTAATTGCAGTGATATACAGTTCACCCAAAATATAGAGGAGAAAATGACAGAAAAAGAAAAACAGTCCAAGAAAGAAAGGAATTACGGAAAGGCACCCCATCTGTGGAAACTGGAGCACTGAAGCATCCGAGAACAGGGCGGAGGTGGTTCAGCCACTAAGACAGAGCAGAGCAAGTGCCTGCAGCAGGAGCCGAAGGCTGGGTGGTGTGGTACACGGGCTACTGCGTGTGGTACTGTACTGAAAAAGTAAGCTTGCTCCTGGGCAGACCTACTGTGAAGAACATGAGCCTGGCCAGAAATGAGTGGACCAGAACTCCAGTACACTCCCATGTAAGCAGCTCTGCTGGCCTCTGGAACCCTGGCTGGCTGCCTTCTCTCTGGACTCTTAGGCTTGATTATCCTTGACAAGGATGACTAGGGTGTCCCAGGAGATTCAAGACTCAGTCATCAGAACCTGGAAAGCCACCAGGGCTTCACCAAGAGAAAATGACACTGAATGTGTTTTGGGGACATGTGTGGCAGTCCCTTCTCAAATCAGAACAGCACCCACACAATGCTTTTTCCTGGAGTCTTAGCCAAAGAGGCTTGGCTGTGCTGCATAACCTCTGACAAAAAGAAAACTGTCCATGGAGCTGTGTTGGGACTTTGCTAGAACATTTCTGCTCCCACTTTAAAAGCCTGGCTCACAATATTCCATTTATGTTTTGATTATAGTTTAGTATATATACATATTTTAATATATAGTTTTAATTTTAGTTGTTTTGTTTTTTTTTGTTTGTTTTCTTTTTGAGCAGGGCCTTATTATGTGTCCTTGGCTGGTTTGGAACTCGCTAACTCACTGTGTAGACCAGACTGGCCTTGAACCAGCTAGCCTGAATTCACTATGCAGCTGAGGATGATCATGAACTCCTGATTCTCCTGCTCCTACTTCCCTAATGCTAGGACTAGAGGTATGCTCCTGCACACCCAGCTCTAGATTAATTTTTATCAGCTCCCTACTTACAATGACATAGATATGATGCAGTGACATAAGTAAGGAATGTCAATGTGGTTTTGAGCTGTAGGGCCAGTGGCCCTAAGGAAACTACCACCAGTCATGCATTGACTGTAGAGGCATTAGAATTAAGTAGGACTCATGTTCCCAGGCCCACCTGAGGCCTGCCAACTTTGAATCTTTCAAGGTAGAGGCTAGGTACCCACTCTGGGAACAACTCCTATCAGGGGTCCACTACAGACTGTATGCAACAGGTAGACATCATCTCTCAGTGCAAAGATGCCAGATCTCCATCTCCAGACTCTGTGATTATTTCTCTTACAAGGGAAAAAGGACTTTGCTGATGTGATTATATTAAGAACCATGACCTGGGAAGATTATCTTGGATTATCTGAGTGGACTCAATCCGATCACATGGGTTCTGAGAAAGTGGAGACCCACTTCCTCATCTGCAGTCAAAATAAGATGTGAACATGAAAGAAAGGTCAGAGAAATGGAATACAGCTGCTTCTGAAAATGGAGATGGGACTCATGGACCAACAAAGTCTAGAAGGTTCTAGAAGATAGCAGAGGAAAGATGGGCTTTTCCCTTGGGCCTCTAAAGTGACCATCTTGGTTTTAGCCCCATCAGAGCTAGGTCAGACTTACAGAACAGTAGGGTAATAAATGTGTTTGAAACCACTCATGTGTGTATAGCATCCACGAGGAAAAGGACACACATGAGGCTGAAAACACGTGGTCTTATCAAGTAGTGTCAGAACTGAACACAGAGAGGCTTGCTTCCCAATTTAGTTTGGCCACATCAGAAATGTAATGTTGCACAAAGACATTCTCCCGTCTGCTCCAGTGTTCTCTGCCATCAAATGAATGGAACCATCACTACTGTAAGTTTCTCAGAGCTTCCAAGAAACCATGAAAAAACAAATCCTTCTTTCTAAAGGTTGACAATGCTCTGTCGGTGTCACAACCACGAACTTCATATGAGAAAAATGATATAAGGGAAAGTGGTGAATCAATATAGTTCATCTTCTGTGCAACAATAAAAAAGCATTTCATTTTGTAACAGGGCCTCACTATGTAGCCGTGGTTAGCAGGAGCAAGCTATGTAGACCAGACTGGCCTGGAACTCACAGAGATCCTCCTTTCTCTGCCTCCTGAGTGCTGAGATTAAAGGTGTGTACCACCACTCCTGGCCCCAAATTTTTTTAAAAAGGCATAAATTTCAATCGTTCACCCTGGAGAGCCTGATGGAGTGGTAAATCTACCATGGCATCGCTCTTGTGCCCTCATGCACACTCCATAGTTGTTCTCAATGGATATGTGTTAAATGAAGAGGATGAATTAAATGTAAGTACAGAGAGGGCAGCAGCCTTCTGTAAACAGTTGGCTCACAGACAAGTTCACATTACAGCCTTTGAAACATGGTCACCACTGCAATGTGTATTGAAGACAGGGCTCTTTGGTGACAGCAGGTTGAATCACACAGATACAAGGTCTATAACTTACCAGCTAGAGGTCAAGGAGTAAGCTATAGATGTTCTATGCCTTAGTTCCTCATTTGTAAAATAGCACACCTAATTCAGTGTTGATGTGAGGATTAAAATGTGCCTGGAAAGTGCTCAGTCATGGTGTCCAGCAGTGGATACCCCAACAAAAACATGAGCTTTCTTATTCATCTCCTCTGTGATAGTCGTTATTCTAGCTACCATAAGGGCCTGGGGATGTAAGGGCTCTAGCTGCAGCTAGTGAGAGGCAGCACCCGGATCTAAATTCAGATCCCACCAACTCCAACACCAGGGTTTCCCCAGAGCTCAGCTTTGCTTGTTCTCTAGAAGAAACGCATTGGCACAACAAAAAAAGTGGTAAGGGTGCCCCTTTCCACCTGTAGCAGTAGTCCTTCAAAACTGCCCTCCCCCTCAGAACCTCATTTTACCTGGATCACTCCTCCTCCTTGGCTGGCTTTTCCAGCCAGAAATGCCTCTGGCAGCTCCAGCATCTTCCCCAGCCAGTCCATCATCACTGTCTCTAGCTCTGTGCATGCTGGGCTGGCAGCCTGCAGTGGGCAGAAAACGAAGGTGCTAAGCTACAGGGCAGCCGCCCTCCACACAATACTGTGAGATGGGATAACATTGCTTCTTTGGTGACTTGTTTTTGTTTTTGTTTTTTTGAGACAGGGTCTCCCTATAGCCCCACCTGGCCTGGAACTCATTATATAGAGCAGCAGGCTGGCCTCTAACTCACAGAGATCCGTCTGCCTCTGCCTCCAAAGTGCTGGGATTAAAGGTGTATGCCACCACACTCGGCCTGGCCTTTTTGGTGTCTTTTATTTGAATAGTTTAATGAAAAGTTTTAAAATTTTTCCAACAATTCACCCCTGGGTGAGAATTAATTCCATGATTCCTGTAGTTTGAATGCATCTTCCCACATTCATATGTTAGAAACTGCATCCCCCAATGAAAATAGTAAGCGGACTTTAAGGGGCTACCAGCCTTGATCATGAATTATGGAAACTGGGTCATCTCAGGAGTGGGTTAGATAGAAATGAAGATGTTCAGCCCATCTCTCTCTGCCTCCCACACTTACAGCCTGCTTCTGTTATCACACAGCGAGGCCTTTGCTGACAGATGCCATGCCATGTTCTTGGACTTTGCATCCTCAAGTAGATGTCTCATGTTTACAGAGTACCCAAACTGTGGTGTTTTAGTCTAGCCCAGCAAATGGGCTAAGACAATGCCATGTTCTCACTTCCCAGAGATCCAGAGGAGTCCCAGGGGCTGGTTCTACCAGGAGGCTTGGGACTAGTACCACTGAGAGAACTTCACGGAGGACATTTTTCCTCTCTCCCTCACTGGGGGCCTTCTAGATCTGCCACAGGAAACCATGGATGGCCTCTACGGGGCTCCTACTGACTTAGCTCACCATCCCCATCATCTCTCTATGACAGCCTTGGGTCACACAAAGTGAGCCAAGAACTATCCCTGAATAGGTCAACCTCCCCAGCCTCACCAACACACACACAACACACACACACACACACACACACACACACACACACACACACCATGATTCTGCAGGAGATATTGCTAGAGCAAGGGATCAAGCGCTAAAGAATTTGGGGTCAATTTTGAATCCAAGATTAAAATCTCCTAATCTCACATGGACCTCAAATGATAAGCCTCAGGCCTATCTTCTTTCGTCAAGACTGGTACAAGGAGAATGGTTAGAAGAAGCCTGTAGGCACCCCTATGAACCTTACTCCATCATGTGTTCCTGTGACTGCCTTTCATGCTTGATCACATACTTATTTATTTATTTATTTTTTTATTTATTTATTTATAGAGAGATCTAGAAAGGTCCACTGGTAGACCCTCCTCTCTGATCATGAGTGAATGAAAAGACTGGAAAGCGGACACAGGCTGCTTTCATCTTCTGGGCATTGCTTGACAAGACATTGACCTTGTCTACTCTGTTAAGTTCCCAGTGACTTTGTTATATGGACTCTCCCTTCTCATTGCACACAATAGATGGCAGAGTAGCCTTGGGCCCATCCAAAGTAGACTGAGTCTCCATCTTCATTTGGGTCTCCGCTTAAGGGGCCCACCATGGTGACCAGAGTGTTCTTGTATCTACCTGTGCAGTATGACATTGTAGGTAAGAGGAAGTGAGAACTTTCTTCCTGCTGGTCAGGTCAACCCTATCCTTGTGGGTTCTACTGAGGTCAGATTAAGCTTAACTTTAGACGAAGGTCTAAGGTCAGCAGGTGATACTGAGTCTTCAGGCATAGATGCTGCAGCTCTGGATCATCAGAACCACATCAATGAAACCTGCCACTACAACATTTAATGAAAAAAAAAGGTCCTTCAGGAGAGGATATGCACAACCCCCAGGAGGCGGTCCCAGGTGCTTGACAGAGGAACAGTGGAGACAGATGTAGCAGGAGGCCCTCCTCGGCCTTTTCCATGGGCCTGTGAATCCCTCTTGCCTGGTGGGACCCCAACTTGAAGAAAGGCAGGTGCCAGATGGTGAAGCAGGCAGCTCAGTTGGGCTTTTCTGGCTTCTGTAAATTCAAAACCTTCCCCTTTCTGCATCCCAGATCCTTACTCAACACCAGCCAATATCTCAAGTCCATTGGACTCCAAGGCACAGACAAGGTAAACACACTGTATCTAGAGAATCAAAGACAGTTTGGGGAACTCCTCACAGTGTAGGCACCCTCAGGACCCCTGATAGTCAATGACACCTGCATCAAATCTCTCCTGAAGCATACTATTGGGGCCCTGAGAGCAGGAAGATCCAGTCCTGTTCTGAGCTGGGACCTTTCTAAGCCTTTTACTCCATGTAGGAAGAGACCTCACATAGGGAGGGACAAGAGGCCTGCAGGCAGGCACAGGTTCATTTCCAGACACTTTTGCTCTGTGTACTTGCCCATCTGAGGGACTGGGCAGTAGCTTGGTGGAGGGCAGATGGACTGAGACAGGGGTAGCCATGTTCTCAAATTTCAGAGTGCATAGCAATCTTCTGGTCTTAGGGAAATGCAGGATCCAATCTTGAGCTGCAGAAACTCCACTGCTGTTGACTGGGATTTTGATTCAAATCAAGTACTTGGGAAAAACTGCCTTGTGTCCCTTCCCTCCCCTCCCCCTTCCCTTCCCCCTTCCCTCCTCCTCCCCCCCTTCCTCTCCCCTTCCCTTCCCTCTCCCCTCCACTTCCCTCTCCTTCCCTCCCCTTCCCCTCCCTTTTCCCTTCCCCTCTCCCTTTGCCTCTTTCTTTTTTCTCCCTCTCCTTCCTTCCATGTAAATCCCTCTTCCCTTAGAAAGTCCCTCCCTGGGACCCAAACTCTACTTCCTACAAAGTGGCCCTGCTGCACACAGGTGCACAGCCATCTGCTTTTGTCCTGTATGCAAAGAGATCACCTCCCCATGCAAGAACATCTAAAACCCCAGGCTCATCAAGATACTCACCCAGGAGAAGCCAACGCATCCGATGGCCCCACACAGCATGTCTGCAAGCATGGAAGGATATGAGCTCGCTGTGGGGAAGTAGGCGAAGAAATAAGGACTGTGCCAGTGGGTCACCTGTGGGAAAAGGCGCAGTTACTCTGGGGCAAAGGAGTCAGGCTGTACTAGAGCAAGATACCAGATGCTTCTGGGTTGCACGCAGAAGGCAGTTTGGATGCAGTTTCCCAAGTTCAGTTATCCTACACCTTCCTTCCTAGTTCTACCTCATTGTAACGACAATAACCAGACTCCCTGCTTTGTGCTTGAATAGATCTACTAGTCAAGAAGGAGATGTGTTCATAAGGTAATATGGGGAAATCACTATAATTTGTCACAACAAATAAAGTCTCCAGGTATGATAACCAGACTCGTATTCCTTGCCAAGTTAGGGAAGATGCAGCACCAGAGGTTTGAATCTTAGAGTTCAAAGCTCAGTTTTCTCTCAAACTGCTCTAGCAAACCTGTTGGGAGTGTTTCATTTATTTATTTAGGTTTTTTGTTTGTTTTTGTTTTTTGTTTTTTTTTTGTCTTTTTGAGCAGGGTCTCTCTGTTGCCCCAGATAGCCTGGAACTCACTATGTAGACCAGGCTGGCCTTGAACTCACAGAGATCTGCCTGCCTCTGCCTCCCGAGTGCTGGGATTAAAGGAGTGTGCCCGATTTCTTTATGTTTCTTTAGTGCAGTCCCAGATGTCCACCTTGTCTCACGGGCCCTCCTCTCTAACTTATACAAGCTGCTCTGTCAGCCAAATAGCATCCTGCAGAACTTCCACCTCCTCTTTCTCCAGAATGGCCACTGTCTCCTGACTTCTTCATGGCTGCAAGCTGCGTACCTTCTTCAGCCCAGAGGGAATGAACACTCACTCTGTGCAAACCCTGGATTAGGCACAGAGGAAAAACTTAGGTGGACCAAGGAGGACACACACCTAGGTGGTGATTTTGGGAGGCCCAGGGATATGGGGAGCTAGGGTAGCACTGAGGACAGTTATATGGCCATCACTGGTTATATGGCAGGATTCTCTGTCCATTCTCTGTGTGCGTTGAAACCCTATCCCCCACAAATAGCAGCATTAGGAGGTGGAGCCTTGGTGAGGTAATTATGTCATGGGAGTGGATCCTTCACTATGGGATCAGTGGTAAGAAGAAACCAGACAGATTGTAGACTAAAAGTTCCAGATCTGGCCTGTGGAGAGTACTGACATTATACATGTTTGGAAAACTTGAACTCCTCAGAGCTTTCACTGAACAATTTATGGTTTTGTAATATTGAAAGCTGAATTTCTACATGGTGCTTTCTGTCAGGATAAGGAAATGCTTTTCTCCAAAGCTCAGAGTACTTAGATCATCTGATCAAATGATTCTAAAAAATTAAGGTTGACTCCCAATCCAGGAAATGGAATTCTTTCTGCATCTGTAGCCCATCAGGCCATATCTGAGTTTCTCCTCCAGCTTCTAATAAGTCATTCTTACATTTCATTGATTATAAGCCAAAGCTTTGTTGAGTTTTAAGATCTCTGAATGCAGGATGCACCCTCACGCCGTATGGAAACACTCCCATGGTATCTAAACACCCCCCCCCCATCATCAAATCTCTGTAGCAAGATTTCTAGGCAGAGTTTTTTGTTTGGTTGGTTGGTTTTTTTTTTTTTTTTGGTCTTTTTGAGATAGGGTCTCCCTGCAGCCCCAGCTGGCCTGGATTTGCTATGGAGACTAGACTGGCCTTAACTCACAGAAATCTGCCTGCCTCTGCCTCCCGAGTGCTGGGATTAAAGAATAGGCCAGG
>NW_008352325.1:764568-785603 GCF_000622305.1 Nannospalax galili | reverse complement strand
TATTCTCTGTCTCCCAAGTTGCTGGGATTAAAGAATTATTAAAAGCTTAAAGAATATATTAAAAAAAATTTTAAGGGAGATGTCTGTCCCAGGGATGAGATCTCAGAAATTGAGCTGAGGGGGAGGCAGAAAACAAGCATCAATTCTTCACCAGTGTATAGGGAGAGATGACTTGTGATTGTGAGAGCAGGAAAGGCCTAGACCCCATTGTTACAGAGGCTGGGAGCTCAAAGCCATCCATGTGACTACTGAAGTAAAGATGAAAATAAACGTCTGCAGGGTATGTATGGCATTGGGTTGCAAGTATAAAAGGAGTCATTAAAAGGAGGTTAATTAAACACACACATTCTAAAAAGAGAGAGCCACCTCTTTGTCACACAGATACAAGCCTTCACCTGAACCCAGCTCCCTGATCCCAGACACCCAATCCCCAGAACTGTGAGAAATACTGAAACCATCTGGTCTATGCGCTTTGTTATAATGCCTTGTCACAGTGTAACTCTTGAGTGTCTCCAAAGCTCCCATATGTTAGAGGCTTGCTCCCTAGGGGGACGAGGTGTTACCACACCAACATTAAAATTACCTGAACAACTAAAAACCTAACTCTTAAATATAGTTTGTAAGAGTGGGCCTGAACTCCGAGGACAGTTGTTCTCCTAGATGTTTCTTGGAACTGCCTGTCCCCTAGACTGTGCTGGTAGAGCCATCTCTGGAACTCTGTTTCTGAAACTCTGTGTTCCAAATCCAGCCCCACCCATTATTCAAAATGGTTTCTCCAGCTTCAATTGGGGAAGTACAAACTTGGCTCCACCCAATCTGAACATACCATCTGGTCTTTCTATCCCTAGTTCTAGAATATCTCATTCATCCAAGGTCACACATCCTTCCCAGCCTTCACTATGTGCAATGGAGATGACTGCACAGCCTTTCAGTGCTCTGATATGTTAATTATCAAGCCTACCCTCATTCATTCATTCATTCATTATCTTTTTGGGTAGAATACTAAATTGAGGTTGCCTAGGAAACGAGGTCAGGTACCAAGGTCCCAAGACACAAAAGTACATGGTTTTTCTGGGGTTAATTAAAATTCATTAGTCCAAATTATATCCATTAATAAAAGTCATTCCCACAGGGTGACACTGTTGGGAGACAGGGAGAAGCCTTTAGGTCATTGATGATGTGTCCTCAAAAGAAACTGTAAGAGCTTGGTCTCTTTGTTTTGCTTTCTAGCCAGGAAGGGAACAGATTTGCTCTGCCATATGCTTCTGCCATAATGTGCTAGCTCATCACAGGCCAAAAGCCACAGGAGTAAGGGGTTCTTTCTGGAGTAGAATCTCCAAAACTGTGAGCCAAAGTGAATCCTGTACTTTTGTAAGTTAATCATCTCAGCTATCTGTTATAAGGAAAGAAAGCTGACTAAGAAATTGTCATTTTACAGACTTGGCAAAAATATAAACAGGTCTTTTCTCTGTATTAAGCACCTATTATCCAAGTGTGGCACAAGCAATCCCTGAAGATAGCCAACTAGGATAGTTCACCAAGAACTGGGAGATTTCAGCAAGTCCCACTACAGTTGTGGTCGCTCCCAGATTATCAGGCCAGAGAGAAAGAGAGAGCAAGAAAGGGAGATGAGAGTAAGAACAGGAGAGACAGAGATGCAGAGACAGAGAGAGACACGAGAGAGAAAGAGACAGAGAGAAGGAAAGAGACAGAGAAAGAGGCAGAGATTAGAGAGACAGAGACAGATATATAAAGAGAGACAGAGAGAAGCATAAGGGGTGAGAGTGAGCCTCAGAGGCCCGAGGAGATGTTTAAGAGGATGAACATCAGGAGATGAGTGGTGTGTTCAACAGAGTCCAGGAGACTTTAGAAAGAAAAACTGAACTTTCAGGTTTAAAAATAAGAACATCTGTGGGGGTTGGAGGTAGCTCAGCTTCTGACCTCCACAGGCATTGCACACACATGGTGCACTTACATACATGCAGGCAAAACACTCCTACTCATAAAATAAAAAAGCACCCGTATTGGTAATGTGCTGCTTGTCTTTACGGAGATGCCTTTGTAAATGGTAACTTGCAAAGGCCCATGGAGGAAAGTGCCAAGGAAGGTACAAGCACACTGGCCAGAGTGCAAGGCTGGGGCCTAGGGCCTAAGTTTCTTTCAAGCGTTTGGAGGCCCTACATGATCTAAACTCTATCTCCTCCCAACCTGCTCTGGCAATTTTGGAAAGGCCAGGGTAGAAGGACACACCTGTGCTTTCCGTGAATAGTTACAGAGCATTTGAAGCAGATGGTCCCACACTGACTGGGCATAACACAAGAGCCTTCCCCAGCTTTCCTTCAATCATAGGGTTGGCAGCAGGCAGGGCTTCAAATGCCAAGCAGGGAGCTGCCCCCACAGCCTATGAGTTTCCCAGTCCTGCTCTATACAGTAAATACTTCAGTAGAATCGTAGAATCAGAGAATCGAGCAGGAAGATCACACATTCTACCACTACCTCCTGTATTCCTCCTATGCCTGACATTTAACTGTGTCTCTCTGGAAGGGTTTTATGCTGATTGGCTTAGTGTATTTGCACAGTTTGTGGGTCAGACCAGGAATCCCGAGTTCCATCCAAAGAACAAATGTCAGGGAAAATCTCCTGACGATGAAACTTGGTGGGGGCCGTGAGAAATGCTCTGGAACTGAACTCTCTAAAGCTGAGGGCTTGAGGCCTGAACTGACCTGAATTGGCTAGATGCCTTCTCAGAGCTTCTGCATTCTGCCTGAAAACAAGAGTGCCCATGATCCAGCTCCGTCCTGCCCTGTGTATCACTTGCTTGTTTCCCGTTCACCTTATAACCACCTGTGCTGTATAGCTTTGGTGTCAACTTGACACACCTGGGTTGAGGGAGCCTCAATCGGGGAATTGCCTCTATTGGACTGGCCTGTGGCCATGTCTAAGGGGCATCTTCTTGATGAGTGATGTGGGAAGGCCCAGCCCACTGTGGGTGATGCCACCCCTGGGCAGGTGGGCCTGTGTTGCATAAGAAAGCAGGCTGAGCAGGGGCCAGGGGATCAAGCCAGTAAGCAGCATTCCTCCATGGCCTGTGCTCCAGCTCCTGCCTCCAGGTTCCTGCCCTGGGTTCCTACCTTGGGCTCCCTAATGAACTGTGACCTGGGATATGTAAGCTAAATAAACCTCTCCTCCCCAAGTTGGTAGTGGTCAGAGTATTTTGTCACAGCAATTAAGAACAAACTAGGACTCCACCCAAGTGTTGGGAGTGGGGCATGCAATCTGCCAGTTCTTCCAGCACCAGACCCCAGACTTTGCACTTGATTCGGTGAATAGGGTCAGGCCCACTTGTCCAGAGCCATGTTAAAGGACAGGCTTTTAGGCCAATTGCTTGATGGGTAAAATAATACTGTGAAGACATACCACTGAGGTCACTGCAGCCCTCTGACCCCTCTGACTATCAGGGATGGCAACTGGCCCTGTTTGTTTCTGGTTCAGCAATTTGTGCCCTTGGGGAGAAGCAGTACACATCGTTCATGCCCAAACAAAGAAAACATTTCTTCCATATACACGTCACCTTCTGACACACACATATGATAGAAATCTACTTCACGTAGGACAATTAATTTATTTGCCATCAGCCACCAGGGGCTTTTTCTGTCTTGCTGCCATAGGATAAGAGACTCTTGGAACCTAGTGTATTGAGGTACTGAGTCTTGAGAGTCTTGGGTGAAAGTCCTTGTAGTGCCTTTGGAGCCCATATAATTTGGGTTGGAATCCTGGATCCATGGATCACCTAACCTTTCTGAGCCTCAGTTGCCTCAGCTGTAAAACTCTGATAATAATAGGGGAGCTTCTCTTCAGGCTGAATGTTATGGGGATCTGCTGGCACAGGGACGATAGCATCCAGTAGATGCTCCATCAGCATAAGCCCTGTTGTCCTCTGACCTCAGGGACATACTCACCCCTGGCATGATTATCTTCTCAATGTCATTGATGATGTCCTCAAATCTTTCTGGTTCCTGGGGGGCAGTGCTGGGGATCAGGGGCCGAAGGTAGCCAGGCTTCACATCAGGGTAGACCTGACGTCCCTCAACACCTTCTAGATAGTCGGCTATATAATCCACCATCTCCTTCCCTCTCCTCCGGAATTCACTGGCTTCCATGCTGAAAACTACCTACAGAGAGAAATCAATTGATAAAACATTACACCTCTGAACTGGAGAAGGCAATTCCAAGGGGCAGTTGACTCCTACACCCCAGAGACCACCCAGCCCCCAACTCAGGATCTCTTGCCTTCCATATCTGGATGAGAGGGACCCAACACTGGGTCCACACAGTGTACCACAATGTTTATGCTACACGGAACCACACTCAGCAGAAGGCAGCACAGCGTCTTCATCTCGTTTTCAATGTCAATAACGTTAAAGTATGCATTTGTATTCGTGATCATTCCAACCTTAATGACAGACAGTGGTCCAAGTTCTACCTGTGCCCTTTCTCAGCCTTTTGACAGAGAGCCTCATAGTTTAAATCCCACCTCTGAGCTGAGAGATCAAAATGATAATGCCTCCGTGGAGTGGGCAAGGGCACGACCCCAATCTGTGTGAGCTCAGCCCAGAGCCCAGAACAGCACAGGCCCAGTCAAAGTCAGCACCAGCTTGCCCCTGCATCCCATCTCCAGGTGGGCCTACACCTCTGCCTACAATCCACTTCCCAGAATGGTACTTTCTTTCCTATTACGCAAGTCATGCACAAGCGGGGGTTGGAGTTCATGTTAGTTATCTTCTACAACATTGTCACAACTGGAGTGAAGCTTACTGATACAGCTATTTTCTCCACAAGGCATGCTGCAGCATGAACCATGGCTGAGGATCATGAGACAACGCTTCTACAGTACACTTGAGGGTCATTTTTAAACAGAAAATCACCAAGAAAAGAGGCCAACAATATAAAGATTGTGGTCAACATAGACTGGGGGAAAAAAAACCCAAACCAGACTCTTATTTGTTGTCAGGAGGGGCTCCAACACAAGGCAGAGTACCTGCCTTGTTCAATCTCAGCCAGAACATGTGTATCCAGTGACTCACACTGTTCCCCAACTCTGCTCATGGTCACCAAGGCACTGAGATCTCTGACTAGAGATTAAGATAGAGATTACCACACAGGAGTATCTGTATATATGGAATTTGTGGATAATAAAAATCAAATGTATTTGCAAAAATCTGGATGCTACCTAGACTCCTACCACGCCAAATTCTACCTGTGTCCTTCCTGAGTATTTTCTAAACTTGTGAAAGATGATTGTATGCTAAACAAAAGTTCATTTCTGAATCCCTCCCTTAGTCCAGAGCTCTGTAATTGCAGGTGGATTTTCCATCAGAATAAATACTAGGGATGAGTCAAATCCACTGTGATTAGCAATGGGTCATGGGTCATGTTCCCATTGTCTGGGATGGGGGTTTGGACATATTTTGTGCTGTTAAATGTGTTGGAAATTACTCATAAGATACTTGCTAAGAATGAGAAGACAGCCTTTATTCAAGACACAGGGAAGAGACACTGACCTCAACTTTGAAACAGCAGGGCAGGTTGGGGAATTATAGCCAAATGCTCAGGGTTCTCTAAAGGAGAATACCTCCATATACAGTTACTTATAGCTACAAAACTGGTTTATTGGATGGGCTCACATGATTAGAGGCTGTAACAGGTCTATAATCTGCAGGCTAGAAGACTGGAGGAACCAGTTCCCACTTGGTGCAAGAAATTGGAAGCCTCAGAACAGGAGGGGCTGGTGATGCACCCCCAGCCAGAAGTCAATGCTCTGAAGACTCCCCAGCAGGCCACTGAGTGCTGGTATTGACAGGGTGAAGAGGCTGGAGTCTGACGTCCACAGGCAATAGCAGCAGCAAAGATGTGTACCTACTCAGGAAGAACAATGGAGCTTCCTCTTTCTGCCTTTGGATCCACCCGCCCCAGCTTATTGGTACCACTCATGTTCAAGATGGGTTTTCCTCTCAGTTTGCTGACCACCCTCTGATGGCTTCTGGCAATACTCTCTCAGAAGCACCGCCAAGAAATGTGCTTTACCAAGGTCCTAGGTGCTTTCATTCCGTCAGGTAAGCAATCAAGAATAGCTACCACAGCAGTTGTCAAGGCCGGAGGATAAAGGAAAATGACAGCGAACACAGGAGTTAGTCTCAGGGTGAGCATGCAGCAAGCTGGATCAGATACCAAGGGTGGAATGAGATAAGCCTTGTTAGATGCCATCAGCATCCACCAAATGGGCTCAGCAGAGCCTATTTGCAGAACTAGGCTCAAGCTGATAAGGGAGGGTCAGGAGGTAGCTGATGTTCAGAAACAATCCGCTTGATCAGCCTTTCCTTCCTCCAGTGTTCTCTCGTAAATGGAAAGCACACAGGCACAATTTATAGAGGGCCCAGCCCCATTTTAGAGTTACCATTTGGATGCATATGCTTCAGCCATGAGTGCTTGAGTGACAGTGATGGAGCATAAGATAAAACATAAATTAGAGCAACAGTGAGTGCTAAACTCACAGCCAATAAAATGCTTTTCTGTTGTGTGTTTTCTCCTTCTGTGACTGGGCTCTAGTCAGAAAGTGCGCTTCCATGGCAGAACATTACACCAGTCCCTGCTTCCCCTGTGGGCAGAGAGGGGGGAAATCCCAGGGGCTGCTGCTCAAAATCAAGAGCTGACCTACTGACTGTCACAGCATATAATGCTTGTGTTCAAGTAAGTCTCATTATATTTAATACAGTAATTGTTTTGTTGTGTAGTAGCTATTTTTGCTAACCTTTTTCTGTGTCTAATTTATTAACTAAGTTTTATCAAAGGTATATCTTTATAGGCTACACAGGGTTCACCTCAGGTCTTGAACTACAGCACTCTGAGGGGACTACTGTGTTAGCTTTTCTTTAAAACACCAAAATGTACCTCCTTACATAATCTGTACATTTTGTTTTGCATTAAAATTTCCTAAAGGAGAAACCATTTATCTTTTTAAAATATTTATTATTTATTTTATGTGTATGTATGTATTGTCTGCATGTAGGCAAGTGCACCTGTGTCGTGCAATGCCCTTGGAGAACAGAAGAGTCTGTCGGATCCCCTGGAACTGGAGTTACGGACAGTTGTTAGCTGCTTTGTGGGTGCTGGGATTCGAACCCGGGTCTTCTGCGAGAACAGCCAGTGTTCTTAGTCACTGAGCCATCTCTCCATCCAGAAACCAGTTATTTTTATAATTTCTTCAGGACAAATTCTTCTAGAGATATATAATTTTGGTGTTGTCAAATTATACTGCCAAATTTTTCTACAACACAATTGTCTAGTTACTTTCCCAGTGAGAAGTGCATAAGGATGTTCGTTTTGCCATATAATCGCTGAGGTTAATTTCAAACTGTATCAGTCTTGTGAGCATTAATGGTTCTATCATACTTTAGCTATTGAGATCAAACAGTTGTTCTGCTGTTTCTTTGGCATTTGAGTTTCTTTATTTATGAATTACTTCCTTACCGCATTCCTTCCACTAGGATGTTAGATATTTATTATTTAATTGAAAGAGTTCTAATATACTAAAGCATCCACTCTTATGTCTGTGATATGTTTTATGATACTTTCCTCATTTCTGTCTGACCTAATTTGGGATGATTTATTTTGACCTGTAAGAGTTTCAATTTTTATGTGGCAAAATTTTACAAAACTTTCCTTATGATTTGAACCTTGTGTGTGACTTTCTAATAAATACCATTTAAAGTAGCTATTGTTGTAATCTCTATTTGTCCTGCTGAAAGGAGGATATGCATTTAAGGGAAGCTGGTTTCACAAAGGAAAGATCTGCAAAACTGGGAAAGCGTCAATAGCTTCTTTTGAATGAAAATGAGACTATTTTCTGGCTAAAGCAGCATGTTTTAGGGAAAAAAATAAACAAACAAGCACATGCCAACTTGCTAAAAAGAAATATTGCCAGCCAAATTGTAAAATAATACCCTGTTAGTCTTTTTAAACAATTCTCTGTTATTTATTTGCAGATTATTTCCCATCAAAATCTTTGCAGAAGGTGCTTAGTGCAAAACCTCAAGGGACTCTGATGCACATTTTGGCGCTGTCTGAAGTTTCATGCCCCCAAGCTGGGCAAATATTAGTTGGAAGATGTAAACTGTGATAACGGCAACGGCCTATGCTTCTCCAGGCCCCTGAAAGGATTTCTACTGACATAACGTGATCTGTGTCGCAGCAGCTGCACTGCATGGTGTTTGTATGCAGTCCCGTGCATGCATGGTAAGCTGGGTACCTCCCTGGCTATCATTATGTTAGTGACAGCTCAGCACCAGCCCTCTGGGCTTCGAGAAGATATGAACTCCCCTGAACAATCTCAGATCTCTTGATCAACTCTCAATTATCAAGTTGTTGTTATTTCTATTGTAATTTTCCATTCTAGTGCTGTTCTTTGGTAACTGAGAGTGAATGAATGCTGAAGGAGAATGAATGAATGAATGAATGAATGAGTGAATGAATGAATGAATGCGTTTTGGTCCTCTACATATTTTATTTCTGTTCTGTACTATATTGGATCCTACTTTTATGACAGTTCAAGCACCCCCCCATCCCATCTCAGTCACAGAGATGATGATGATTCCACAACCACAGCCCCATCTGCCCTGAGGTCCTGATCACTTCTGCCATCTCAAGGCTGCTGCCTCCATTCTCTGCAATTTCATTTCTTGGACTCCTCTGTCATGGCCATAGCCCAGGGTCCAATCCAGGCTTCTACTCACATTCTGAAGATTGTAGGATGGTGTGAGAGTTCTGCTTCTCCAGGGCCTGGTACAAAACTTGGGCTGCAATCTTGAAGCTCATGTTGTCCACTGTGGAATGTTTCCACTCCTCTGTGTTGAGGGACGGACAGACAGCAATGTGCCCTGCACCTGTCCATGGTTCTGTCTGACATCTCATATTTTTTCATGCTTCAATTCAAGACCATAAAGAAGTTTGAGGCCATAAGAAATCTTATGACTTAATTGGAAGAACGATTATCTGATACCTCACCCCAACAACATATAAAAAACAAAGTCCCCTGAGTATTTTTTTTTTTTTTTCGGTCTTTTTGAGACAGGGTCTCCCTGTAGCCCCAGCTATCCTGGAACTCACTATGTAGACCAGGCTGGCCTGGAACTCACAGAGATCCACCTGTCTCTGCCTCCTGAGTGCTGGGGCACACTTGGCCCCTTGAGTCTTTTTAAGCTCTTCATACTCTGGCTAAATGACATGTTTTTAGTGAGACTTACTTGAGTGTTTTTCCTAGTGACTGAAGCACAAGGAAAAAATCAGCTCAAAAACAGCCTTGGTGTGTGCCAGTGTCAGGGAGACCCAAGGTCAAGGGAACCTCCAGTTACCATGGGACCTTCAACCTTCAGTCTTTCTGAGGCTTCCTGTAGCCTCCGTGAGGATAAAAAGGCTTGAAAGCACCCCAGGAGTGTGAACAATAAGATGAAAAGAGGCTGTGTGCTGAGTGCCCGCAGCAGACTCCATGTTCAGTAAAACTTTTATTAGTAATAAGAGAAATACTGTGCAGGGCATGATGGGAAATATGAAAAGGCTTTGACTGCTCTGCTCTGCTCTCCCCTCCCCTCTTTTTCACTTGAGACAGGGTCTCATGCTATATCCCAGGCTGAGCTGGAACTCACTATGTAACCCAGATTGGCCTTGAATTCCTGATCTTCCACTTCCAAGTGCATAACCACACCAGTATTTTCTACCCAATTTTTCTGTAAACCAGAAACAACTTTGGAAGCTTTGTTTTAAGTTTTTAAAAAATGACTGAGTAGAATCAGCTTGTTCTCTGGCTTTAAAGTTTGTTTTATAAGCTCTGCCTTTTTTTCTTTCTTTTCT
This sequence comes from Nannospalax galili, assembly GCF_000622305.1. Lineage (NCBI taxonomy): Eukaryota > Metazoa > Chordata > Mammalia > Rodentia > Spalacidae > Nannospalax > Nannospalax galili. The sequence goes on along the minus strand of NW_008352325.1, from coordinate 775,700 downwards.
TTTTTTTTTTGCAAGAAACATTATCTTGTATGCATTTCTGCTCCGTGGCTCAAAAACATCTCTTTACAGAGTGGAAATCTTGCTATTCTAGAGCCATGGCTTGCTTCCTTTTCAGTCTCATGGAGATGGAAGAAGCATTACAGCAGCCTTTCTAAAGGTCAGTCAGGGACTGTGGAGCCAGAGCTTAGAGCTCAAGTCTGTACCCATATCTGACTGGCCTTCTCCAGCTCCCAAAGCCCTATGACCCACATGTGGTGCTCTTTGGATGTCACAGACTCCAGCACACCAGCTTCGCAACTCTACAAGTTCACAAGATGGAAGGCTGATGTCATGGCAACAAAAAAGGAAATTGTTCTGGGAGGTGGCCTCTGAGTATGGGAGGGGAGAGGGACTGGGCAGCTAGGTCTTGTTGGTATCTTATCCTTATAGCTTATCAGCTGGGTGACTTCAGGTGAGCCGGAAAATTGTCAAACCTCTCTGAACCTCGGGGTCTTAATCTCACCTAGAACACACATTGCTGGGGTCAAGGACCAGGACGTTGTCGAAAGCTGATACTTTATCAGTATCCAGATGGAGGCTGAGCCAGAGACAAGGGTAGGGCTAGGGGCCAATGTGCCTTCAAGTGGCCTTAGAAACACAGTCTACAAAGAGGAGGAGGGGAAGAGATGAACATAGGCCTGTATACAGGGACCCAAGGATGATTTTTTTCTAACTCATTTAATGGACTGTGCAGTGAGTCAGAGCCATCCCTATCAGAATCTGTCAGGAACAGGCCTGAAACTCACAGAAGGGATGGGCTCTCCTGGATTTGAAGCTATTCGACTGTAAAACTAAAGCAGAGCCCCAGTTTCCTTTGTCCTTGTGTCAAAGTGCTGCCCCCTCTCTCTCCCACACACACACACACACGCATCTTACATCTTATACTTTTATACAATTACTGTTATGAAAATCTGATTGTTCTTATTTAAATAAAAAGACTCATCCATTGGTTTAGAAAGTGGTTATTGTTTATATAAACTGATATGTGTCAAGTACTATGCTAAGCTTTGTACATATTTAATCTTCATAATAACCCAGAGTGTTAAGCCATGCTCACTTTACTGTAACAAAATACCTGAGATAATTGGCTTGTGAAGAAAAAAAATGTTTATGCAGGCTCATGAATTTGAAGATTTGTGTCTACCTTTGAGTGGCTCATGTTTCTGGCCACAGGTAAGGCAGGACATCATAAAAGTGTTTGGTAGAGGCTTTGCTTCAGGAGCCAGGAAACAAAGAACAGACCAGGGTCCCCCCATTCCCTTTCACAGGAATGCTCCCAATGACCCAAAGAGATCCAAAAGACCCTTCACCTGACAATGCCTCTGCTCTGGGACCCAGTGTAACACATGGGTGCTCACCTGAACCAGAGTACCTTGCCAGAACTCTTACTATCCTCTTTAACAGAAGGGAAGGCTGAAGCACAGAGAGGCTGACCACCTTGACCAAGACCACACAGCTAGCAAGGTCAGCCTACAGATGAATTCAGGGTAGTCTGGCTCCTGCTGATATTGGATTCAAACACAGGCTCTGTGCATTCTAACATATATGCTTGTCCATAGCTTGCCAATCCCTGAGAAAAGTGCTCCAAAGCAGCTTCAGGGTCAGAACTTGAAACCCAGCTGATCTCTGAGCCTCCCTTAGACCATATGGGCCATTACAGCAGACATTGTCCACCAGTGACTTCTAGTCTACAGATAGGGTTTTGCAAAGTCACAGAAGCTGGGAGTTTGAGATCACGCTGGCATTCTGGTGAACTTGGTGAGGAGCCTCTCCGAGGCTCAATCTTGCTGTACGGAGGAAGGAACAAAGGCTCACCCTGGGACTTCTCCAAGGGCACTGTTCTCAAGATTAAACTGTATCCTCGTGGCCTAAGCATCTCCCAAAGGCCCCGCCTCTTAATACCATCATGTCCTTAGTCCTTTGGATTCTATTTCTAATATGTGAAATCCTTACAAAACCAAGCTCCACACAGAACTGTGATGAGAACATAAAGTAACTCTCTCAGCAGATGCTCAAAGCCTGCCATTTCGCTGTACCCTTGCCCATCTGTGCAAGTGAAAATGACCACTGTTCTGTTCTTGCTTCCTGTTTCATAAATATGCCCCCTCTAGGTATTTTCTTGACTAACAAAGCATTGAGTTTGTACAACAGTTTTCAGTTACACCCTCCTGGGAAAATACTATTTCTAATCACATCATTGTAACTATGCTGTAACCCAAGCTGGAGAAAGCTGGAAAAAAATCAGTAACTTGTGACTTTAAAAGAAACAAAAGGAAGTCTGAGACAATGATGCCGCCTTGTACATTTGGTTTTCTCCGTATGCCTGTGTGCAGAAACATAAAGCACCTTTCTACCCTTCTTAATACCGGAGCAGAGACCTCAGACTTTCTGTCCTCCATCCAGCCCCACTGGTCAGAAAGGAATGGCACTGCCAAGAGTAGAATAGACTGACTGCACACTTTAGGGACAGGAGATACCACCCCTGTGAATTCCCCAGTGTAGTTAACAGGAGTGACTTGCATAGCTCTTTCTCCGCATTGCCAAATTCTTTCCAGAAAAGCTGCAAAGCTACAGAAAGCACCACGCTACGTGAAGGCAATGCAAACTTGAACATCCACTGGAAAATTAAGATTAAAAACACTTAAATCTTCCTGTTTTTAATTTATGTTTGCTACTTTTACGGTTTAGTAAATAATCCTCAAATAATTTTAATTTAAAATTTCTCCTTTATTCCCACTTCATTTTCTATTACTCCAAGAGAAGTTTTTCTTAGAAGGAATGCTCTCTTCCTCCATGTTTCCCCAACTCACTCCTTAATTCTTTCCAATTTATTTTCTGCTCTTACAGTCACATTAATAGCATATAGAAGATTGTAGCCATTTGCTTTTTCTATAGGCTAGAGACTGTTCAGGCTGTGTTCTAGTCAGTTGCTTCGTGGTCATAGTCTCGTATTGGTTTATTATCTTTGCAAACACAGACACCTGGCATTGCGAATCTATGTGGTGCCCTTTGGCACCTGCTTCTGGAAGTCTCGGTTTTCTCTCATGAATGGGGTCAGGGCAAACCCTGACTTCTCAGTTCCTCATTCCCTGTATTGCGTAGCTGTTGGCCTGTCACCAGGTATTGCTAAGTAGCCTGAATTTCAGGTTCCTCTAAGTTCAATTCTGAGAATACATTGGCATTTGGTTGTCGTATTCTACTGTCTCCAAAATCAAACAAATCAGTATTGCCCAACCTTCTGCTAAGCACATGATATGCACAGTATCTCATTTAACACTCACCAAACTGCAGGGCGAGTCTTATCATCACTGCTATACCAAAGCCACACAAGCCAGCAAGTACGTGAGTGAACACGATCTTCTCTCACTCAGAAGCCAGTTTCTTCCCAGCACATCTTTCGCCAGGGCAACTTGCACTGTCACTGTTGCCTGAGAGTCACAGACTCCAACAAGGTCTGCCCCCTGGACTGGTAGAGACACCGTCTGAACCCCAAGTGCAGCTGCAGGAGTCCTGCCTGTGCCACGAGGTCCTACCAACTCCTCACACACGGGAGAACAGAATACTGCTTTAGCAAGAGAACTGAGCTACTGCTCTGCCCACCCTCCTGGGCGTTATCTCCATGGGAACGGGCTGGACAAACCCTGCTATTCTCTGTGGCCTCTGTGCTTGCCATTTGTCCATCAGCTCTGCAGAGCAGTGAAATTACCCCTCTTAAGAAATGAGGAGATACATTTAGGGCAGCAGTTGGCTTGTAAAAGCCTACCCAACTTAAAGGTGATTTGTACAAACAGGCAAGTCCCAACAGGAAGGCAAGCCAGGTTCCCTAGGTCCAGTAAGACTTCAACTTTCCCTATGATCCTCTGTGCTGATCTCTGCTCCACTCACCTGTGAGGTACATCTCTGCCCTTTCAGGGCACAAGTCTGCTTTTCTAGAACTCACCCATGAGTCTCATTTCCCTGGGGCTTCCCCAAACTTACCACCACACACAAGCTGAGTTTCCAAGAGCTCAGAATAATGCTTTCATGAGAATCAACAGCTCCAAGAGCAGAACACAAATATAACTAAATCCTCTGTCATTTCTTTGGATGCAGAGGTTTAAGGAGAATTTCATTTTCATTATCTTATTCGTACTGTCTGCGTGTGGTTATTCTATACACCATGTGCCCAGGAAAGAGAAAAAAAGGCTGTGGTGGATGACAAGCTCTTGGCAGACATCTATATATGCCACTCTACAGCTAGTTCATTAGTGTCCCAGGATGCCTACTGTCCTGGTCCAGGACTCTGCAGGCTATGGCTAGAGTTTGGGGCAGCCCTGAACAAAAAGTCTCTTTCTCTCTAGCATCCTTCATGATTCCAAAGAGGACCAGCTTTCTTGACATTGTCATCTTTGCTTTGGCTCTGTTTTCAGAGGGGAAACACCGTATTTCCAAACAAGAAATTATATGTAGGGAGAAAAGATCAGAACGCCTTGAGAAGGAAAGATTATTAGCGGGAAAACCAAGGTCACTTGCCTGAAGTTCCCGTAGAAACAAGCTAACTGTCTGGAGAGGTTAGAGTGGGTGTACCTTCCCACTGGTGGCTGTCTTGCTCATTCAAAACTGAGCTCCCAATTTCTGAGTGTCCACTGTGTGCCCAGCCCTTTAGGAAAGGGCTCCCCTGCAACTCGTGGGAGGATGCTATTAGCCTCCTTTCGCCTAAAGGGCACACCCAGGTCTGTGGCCCCAAAGCCTCTCCTTCCCTTCCTATCCCATATACATAGGAGCCAGCCTGGAAACCAGTTCACCCACTTGGTTAATATTGGTATGGTGGCTTAAATAATGAGTACTGAAAAGACATCAGAAGTTCCCAATTATTTGCTGGACTTGTTTAAAGATGATTTTTAAAAGGCTGGCCTAGATTGGTGCCTAATTTCTAAGTAAGTTCCCTGAGCAGCCCTGACACCTGTGCATGGCGGATGTCCAGCCTTCCTAGCTGCCAGTGTCTCGGTCCCTACAAAGACAGAGAATCAGCATCATGAGAATCAACTGCAGACTCCCACTCTAGCCCCAGGGTCATGGCTTTTCCAGAATTGGGTACTGGGATCTGACTGCTAGCTGTGTGGACAAAGAGCAGTACTCACAGGCAGCTGGGACTCGCCTCCTCTCTTCAGGCTTCCTTGCTCTCTCTCTCTCCTCTCTCTCCTCAGTGACAGTTAAAAGGCACAGAGGATGAGATTGCCATTTATGTAGACAAAGTGTCCGCCTCCAGAAGCCAATCAGAGGCTTGCTCTGCATTATTTACCCACAGCCTCTCCCTCTTCCTGCACCTGCACCTCCTGCTCCACAGGATGGAGCCCAGCAGGGTGGAAGGGAGCAGTGGGGCCTGGTGTGGCCCAGAAGAGGTGGGCTCCAGGTTCCCTGTCACTGTGTGGGACCGAGACTTGGTCCTGGAGACTCTTGGTGACTTAAAGCCTAGGTTCATTCTAGGGGAGAAGCCTTGTTCAGGCCCTGCTCCAACTGTGGGGCTAGTGAGATAGCGTCTGGTGCAGGAGCTGTGAGGGATGCAGGGCACTGAGTCTGAGCTTTCAACTTCTTCAAAACACTGCTCTGGTTCCTTCAGCCAGTCACCATCCATTCCACATTGTGTTCTGTCTCCTCTGTCCATAAGGCAGTAATGGGGAGAGGCAGACCACACATCCTGCCGATTGGTGTGATTTAAGGGGCCGGATTTGGTTTCTTTTTAAGGTGCACACAGCATCGTGTGAATCTAGAACAGGAGCCTGAGGCATGTAGATAAGGAAGGGTGGAAGACAGGGTCAGCTCTTAAAAGCAGCATCATACAGAAGCCTGTAACGGGGCAGAGGCACACATGCATAGAGAGCACACACATGCACAGGGAGCACACACATGTATAAAGCACACAACATACCAAAAGAGCACACACACAGGCACACACAGGTACAGAGGTCACAACACACAGAGAGGGCATAAACATGCTCAGAGACCATACATACATGCAGAGAGGTACACACATGCACAGAGGACATACAGCACATATACAGAGCACACACATGCATAGAGAGCCACACATAAATGCACTGAGAACATACAATACACACAGGGCACACACATGCAGAGAGCACTGCTACATACATAGAGAGGCACACAAATGTTCAAAGAACATAAAACACATACAGAAATTGCACACATGCACAGAGGGCACACATATATGCACAGATAGCATACAACTCACATATAGAACATACACATGTACAGAGAGCACACACATTCACAGAGGATGCACACACATGCACGGAGAGCACATGCACATTCACAGAGAGCATACAACATACACAGCACACACATTCACAGAAAGGTACACACATATGCAGAGAGAGCACACAACACACACACATGGCACACAAATGCACAGAGAGCACATATATGTATGGGGGTACACAGCACCCACAGAGCACACACATGTACAGAGAACACAGAACACAGAGAGCACACACATGCACAGAGAAGCACACCCAATATACTATAAGAACACATACATGCAGAGAAACACAGAAGTGTGCATGCATGTGTGTACACATACACAAATCTAAATGTATGTATTCAGGTGTTATACTCGTGCATATGTGCACGTAAAATGGCCACATCACACACACAGTTGCATATATAATACACATATCATGTTCAGAGTGTGTATACAGTCTGGAGTCAGGAAATCCTCAAGGAGTACTGACTGGAGAGCTGACTATCCAGTATATGGCTCAGCAGGATCTCTCTTCACATTGGGGCAGAGGCAGTGGCCTCAAGGACAATAGAATCCACAAGGAGAGAGGGTAGTCAGGGAGAAGGAGCCAGCAGGTAGCTGCTGACCATGGATGAGAGACCCTGGCCCCAGCTCCTACCACTGCTGATGCAGAAAGCAACTATGTGCACAATGGGAGAGGTAAGAAGATTAGGTCCATCTGCACAGAGGCAGCTCCCCAGCCCCTGGTTCTCCCATCAGGGGAGCTGAGTGGACAGTGGCAACATGTCCTGTCTAGGTCAGCTAGACAGCAGGGGAGGGCTATAATGAGAAGAGAAAGACTGGTACCAAGCCAGACAGAAGAAAGCCCTCAGACTGACACTTCTCCATCCTGTAGGGCACAGGCAGCTCAGGCTTACCCTTGCCTGTGCTCCTATGAAGAAGAAGGGCCCCAGGGGACTGACCAGGAGCCTGGAGGACAGGAATGGTGACTACATGGGATAGACCCATGGGAAGAGCACATAGTCCCACCCACAGCAGAAGCCTGGCTTCTACACAACAGCCTGGGCACACAGGCACAGGCTTCTGGATCTGTGGGATGGGGGTGAACTCTGTTTCCTGAAGTTTTCCTATTAGTACTTTGCATTTTAAAGTTTCTGTCTGAGGCTTTTTACTTTGGTCCTCACAAGTTCTTTATGAGGTAGCTTTGTCCCAGCACCATTTTACAGATGAAGAAACAGGCTCAGAGAGGTCAGGGAACCTTCTGAAGGTCACACAGTCAATGACAGGCCTTTGATGAGCTAGGCATTTAACCTGGTTTAAACGTTACACAATGTAAAACCTTCAACCCCAGTATTATGTAAAATTTTTCTATTTTTAGGGATCAGCAAAATAAGATAGGTGGGAGCACAGTCCAGGCTGCTCAGAGCTCATGCTTGTATACTTGGAAGGCAAGTGGACCTTGGGAGATTTGAAGCAGAACACAGACATGCCTTAGCTTCAAGCGCAAAACCACAAAACCACAGCAGCCCTTCCTCAGAGCCTGAAGCAGAGGTTGGAAGGAAGAATGGGAGAGTCCATAGATCTGAGAGTCATTTAAGAACTGAAAATGGAAAGACATGTGAGGTGGCACATGGAGGGCACTGAGAAGATGGCACAGTGTCAGGCCAAGTAGGCCTTGGGTTCTGGGCTGGGATCTACCTTCACCGCAGGAGGTGGACCTGCACTTTATCCACCACCACAGGGACAAGTCAGCATTCACATCAGAAGCAAACCAAGAGGAACACGTCTAAGAAAACAGCAAAACCTGTGCAAGTTTATGGAAAAACACAGAAAGTCTGGAATAAATGGAAATGAGTACCCAGTGCCCAATAAAACAGCCAGGATTATAAATGCTTCAGTTTCTCCAAAAGGTAGCTGACTCGGGGCCATACTAATCAAAATCCAGTATATGTCTTGGATTCTGAAATGGAAATGGAAAAGCAGAGTCTAGGGAAGGTCAGCAGAGTCTGAGAAGGAAGAATATGGTAGGGGGAAATTTTCCACAGTCAGGAATACAGTGGCACAGCACGCAGTGTGTGGGATGAGGCAGGCTGGTGCAAACACATGCATGGGCAGGAAACAGAATAGATTTCTAGAAAAAGTGCCCCTTAGTACAGGAACTAGATGGGTGTGCATTGCATACCCATAGGGAAAGGACACTATTAAATATGCCAGAACAGCTGCTTTCTTGTTTGGGAAGACATGAAGTTGGATCCTTTCTGCACTCCATAAGCAAAGATCAAATCCTGTTGGCCTTTAGCCTTGGTGTGAAGGTTAAGCTTCTCAAGGAGGCAGAGGAGTATGCTTTTTTTGATGCTGCAGCAGCAGAATTCCTTAAATGATGCACTTCTTTAGCTAAGCACAAAAGATGGGCAGATGTGGCTGTTTTATTACCAGTACTTCAAATTCTAGAAGCTCAAAACTAGAGGAAACTAAAGAAAGACTTTTAAGAGGCACATTACTAATTATGGGTTAGGAGTTGTGAAATAAAAAATATGAAAAAGAAAAATCCATAGAAAAGCAAACATTTGTGAGACATGGAATTCTGGCTTCTCATAAACACACGAACAGATTTCTGTGGCTGGTAATTAATGAAGAGAACTCTTTATTAGAAATAGATAGGACAGAGACAGCGTTTTATACAGCAGCCCTTGTCCTGGCCACTTATCTATACACTCTTTAAAGCTTTACTATCTTGTTTATTAATTCAGGTGGACTTCCAGGTCAGCACCGTACCGTCTGTGAATGAAGCAATGTGGCTGCGTCCTGGTTCTTCTATTTTTCACTTATTTCCTGACCTTCATCTCCTGGGTGCTATGGCGGACCCAGCTACCCATAGATTCTGAGCTCTTGAAAATCAGCCTGTGCTACCTTTAAATTCATAGTTTAAGGTTAACATGCAGTTTATAAACTGAAGCAGTATGAACATTTCCCCATTAAGCACAACGTGAGTGTAAAACTATACTTAATTGTGTCAAAAAGACCCATTTTCCCCCTCACCTCACCAAAAAGATTTTATCTTATTATGGTAGGAATTCATTTTTTACTTTAACAGATATGGATACCAGAACACTTAACATTTAAAAGTACCCATGTAGCTCTACGAACCCTTACTCTTGAATGATATTGAATAGAAGCAGTAAACAGCCTCATCCTGGTGACATTGAAAAGAATGCTTCTAACATTTCACTATTAATTATAGTATTTGACTGGGAATTCATTATTAAGGTTTCTTCTGTTCTTATTCCTACAAATAATAGATGCTTAAGTTTATCAATCATTTGTGCATTGGAAGAAAAGGCCATATAGCATTCCTTATCTGAACTGTTATTATGGTAACATGTGGTTTGGCCCCAGAGTGCCCCCAGAGGCCAGTTGCTGAGGACCCCCACCCCAACCCCATCTAGATGTTATTGGGATATGGTGAAACCTTAAGAGTTGGAGCCTAGTTCAAGCTAAGTCATTGGAACTTTTTTAAAAAAATTTATTTTATATATATGATTGTTTTGCCTGTCTGTATGTGTGTGCAATGCCTGTGGAGACGAGAAGAGGGTGTCAGATCCCCCGAAACTGTAGTTATGGATAGTTGTTAGCTGCCATGTGGATGCTGGGAACTGAACCCCGGTTCTTGCAAGCATAGTCAGTGCTTTTAACCACTGAATCATCTCTTCAGCCCCATAACTTTTTAAAAAAAGATTTATTTGTTTCTATTTTATGTGTATGAATGCTTTATCTGAATGTATGTAAGTGCCTGGTGCCTGCAGAGGCCAGAAGAGTGTTGGATCCACTGGAACTGAAGTTATAGACAGTTGTGGACCACCATGTGGTTGCTGGGAACTGAACCCAGGTCCTGTACAAGAGCAGCAAGTTCTCTTAACTTGCTGAGCCATTTCCCTAGTCCCAAGTTACATCACTGGAAATGTGCCCTTGAAGGGGATGCTGGGCCTTAGCCCCTTCCTCTTCTTCTCTTTTGTACCTGGCTAAGAAGTGAATGGGCTCAGTGTTTCAGAAATACTTGTGAAAAAGTATATTTTCTATTTGTTGTATGCAGGCTTCCATATGTCCAATAAACCAGTGGGTTCCTTACCTATGGATTTGACTAACCAAGGATCAAAAACTATTTTTTACAGCTGCACTGAACATGAACACATTTTTTCTTGCCATTATACCAGAATAATAGAGCATTAGCAACAGTTTATACAGCATATACACTGTATAAGGTATTGAATATAACCTAGAGAATTTACAAGCATATGCTAGACTGTGTATAGGTTGGAACTATGCCACTTTTTAATAAGGGACTTGAACCAGATATTGTGGTGCACACCTTTAATCTAGCACTCTGGAGGCAAAAGCAGTCAGATTTCTGTGAGAGCGAGGCCAGCCTAGCCTAGAGAGTGAATTCTAAGCCAACTAGGGCTACAGGGAGACCCCACCTCAAAAAGAAAACAAACAAAAAAATTAAATAAATAAAAAAGAACTTGAAAATTCATGAGTTTTGATAGCCACAGGGCTTCTGGAATCTATCTTCCAGGAGTACAGAGGAAAGACTAAGTGGCAAAGTTAGACTGGCATTTCTCCTGGTGACATATTTGTTTAAACCTCTATATGTGTTCAGAATTGTGTTATGTTCTTGATGGAGTAGAAATGTATCATTTTATATAGTAATCCACTAAGTTACTGTGTTGATTACTCAAATAACCTTATTCAACATGAAATCTCCTCAGTCATCCTGCATTTGAAGAGCTTGAGCCTCCCTACCCCACCCCCACCCCAGATATAGTAGATGAAACCATATATATATATATATATA
>NW_008352325.1:753352-764407 GCF_000622305.1 Nannospalax galili | reverse complement strand
ATATCATATATAATTTAGAAATTTGTTGTTGTTGTTTGAGACAGACCCAGCTGGCCTGGAACTTGCTATGTATACCAGGGTAGCCTTGATCTCACAGAGTTCCAACTGCCTCTGTCTCCCGAGTGTTGGGATTAAAGGTGTATGCCACCATGCCTGGCTATTTTAGGAATCTGGATGTTCAGAAGTAGTGATTTAGATTTCAATTAGAATCCAAAGTTCCTGGTTTCAGAATGTCCTCATGTTCTCAGAGAGTGAAAGATTAATGCGGTATCTGTGTCCTGCACCTTCATCCTGATAAGTCCATGGAGCAAGACTGATAAGCCCTTGTCATCCTGGACCAACCAACAAACTGGCTTGCTTGGCCTAAAGCTCAACCAAGGTTGTATCTTCAGAGGCAAGTCCTGCCGTGGGGAGATCAGAGCTGGGGCATGGACCCTCCAAGGCTATGCATGGGGAGACCTGCCTGAAGGACGATGCTCGCTCCCATTGGTTTGATGGCACTGGCCCTACACACTACCTTGGAAGCCCAGAACTATCCACCTCACAACCAGATCTGTACTGTTGGCTTCCCAGGTGGGCCCTTGCTCCATCCCTGCATTTCCATGCTTGCTACTTCCCTCTCATTCTCTTCCTACCCACAATCCTGCCTTTCCTGCTCCAGCCCTCTGGATTGGCAATTAGATCATTAAAGGGCTTTGAGGAACCTTCATATGAAACCAGGAAGTCCTTCAAAGTGCAACTTTCCTAGATTGGCAGAGCAGAGCATGCCAGTCTGTGAAGGAAAAATAATTGTAGCTCTAATTTCACCTGTATTTGCTGTGAGAAATATTTTTATGCCATCTTTCATGCATCTTCTTAGGCTGTGCTGGTGAAATGGAGCTGGGATTAGGCATAAAGGTTATGAATCCCTTTGTTGATAGAAACTAGCACAATCCAAGCATATGGAAATGACCATTTTATACTCACACCAGATACAGACCCATGGTTTCTCACCATGGTTCTCCCTTCCCATGAGAACTGCAACTAGCTTGTTATTGGCAACAGAGAACTTTGATTTTTCCTCAAATAACAGTTGAGGCAGTGAGTAGGATATTTGCAGAACCTCAGATGTTATTCAGGTAGGGAAATATTTCATATTAATGTTTCATATTAATATTTCATATTAATGAATCATTCATTTCTCATGGTTGTGCTGGGCTTGTTCCCTAATTAAAGATTCAATCTTCACCAGGACCTGCAAGGTAGGCATTACTAAAGTCCCCACTTCCTAGATGAAGAGGCTTATGGGAATGAAGTGCCTAGCGTTACCTTGGTGTGCCTGGTGTTGTGAAGGAGAACCCATGTCTCCTGACTTTGCTTTAGAACTGCAAGCCTATCACTAATAACTTCAATTCAGGAGAATCTCTTTTCAACAAACATTCAGTAACATGGAGCCCAGGAGTCAACATAAAAGTGGCATCTTTCTCAGTTATTAAATCAAATAGACTAAAGAATAGGAGACTTACTTGCTGGGAATTTGAGTTCTTCCAGGTCTACTCTGCTTTCTGCAGTTGTCCCAGCTTCGGGATCTAAGGAGGGTATGGAGACCCAGTTGTGAACTTGGTCCTTGGGCAGGTTAGCCTCTTCATAGTTTGGAACCTATGCATTTCCCTGTCCTTGCATTTTCAGCCTTGTGTGCTGGTTAAATATTAACATCTGGTGGTGATAAAGGTCAAGGCAGTCCAGAGAAGGCAGGGAGGAGCTCTTTTCCCAGCTCCTGAGAAAACTCATCTGGTGAGCCTGTTTTATTCCAAAGCCTGACAGCATGGGTCTTTTGCACTACATAGCACTGCCATCTCCTAAGTTTTCTCAAACAGTCCCAATTTCATGTTGTTAGCCACACTAGATCATTCCATAAATCCCAGCCCTGGGTCAGGAAAAGGCTGCCTTAGAGAGAAGATCCTTCTCCCTGCCTTTAAACTGCCCACACATCACTGGGGTTTGCAGGTCCAGGTAGTGGGCAGAAGCCACATGTCTACCTTCCTTCCTGACCCACTGAAATGACACCTGTGATGTGTGAGACAATACTCCAAATGAGATTCTCATCGATTTCTGGCAAAAGCCAAAGTGGACAGGATTTCTTTGAATCATAAAATACCTTGGAAAAAGTGGAGCCAAGGAAGCAGCGCTGGGCAGGCGCCTGGGAAAAGCCTGCAGCACCAGATGCTGGCCTTCCAGGCAGATCGCCAACCTGGGCCAGACAGAGCAAAGAACATGGTGGATGTGAGTCTGCTTGGGCAACTCATTAAAGAACTGGCTGGAGGCAGTGGCTGGGCAGGCGCTACAGTGGGGTGGTGACTGGAGCCAAGGATTCAATTGCTCAGACCTGGGACCTGAGAGAGAAGCCGAGTGACACTGACGAGACTCCAGACCCCTCTAAAAATTAAGTGTTGGAGGAAAGAGGATGTCGAGGCAGCTGTACAGGGATCTGAACTAAAGTGCTCCACATTCCGAGTCTCTGATGAGGCCTGAAGAAGCCACAGTCCTCAGTACTCACAGAGGGAAGGAAGGACACCCTGTGGGGAACAGTATCTGTGAGTCCAGAGCTCCAAGCCCGAGGGAAAACCAACCCCAAAGGTCCGATGGTGCAGACCTTGCAAGCCTCCCCCCTTCTGTACTGTGTGTTCCTCAACGTCACTGAAAGCATTAGTGTTCTAGGGAGCACTTCCCTTAGCTAACATGTTTTGGCTTTGCTGTGGCTGGTGTATAGACTCTGGACCTAGAGACTAATGTCTCTCTCCTGGAAGGAAGGTACAGAAATCCAGGAACATGGAGAGAATTTGGGAAGGGCTGGAGAGAGAAAAAGGCTGAGCCAATAAAGGCATTGGGTTTCCAGATATGAATGTGCCTGTGCGTGCTCACCTGTGTGCCTGTGAGTGTGTGCACATGTGTATGAGCATACTTGTATGCATGTGAGAGCACATATGTGCGTGTGCGAGAGCATATCCACATGTGAGCACATGTGCCTATGTGTGTGCCCATGAGGATGTGTGCATGTAAGCATGCATGTGTGTGTGTGTGTGTGCTTGTGAGCATGTGTGTACACAGGAAGAGGCTTCATAATCTCTTCAGCAGACTGGGAACTTAGTTCCCCTCTGGCTGTCCTGTTGCATCACCCATGCACTCTGAATCTTCAGTGGCTCTGTGGGTGGGCCTTGGGTCTCAAGCTGTTTGGTGTGGAAGTCCAGAAGAATGACTGAACTTCTGACATGGTCTCTGACCCTAAACTTCTACCAGTGGCAGTAAGAGCAATGCTGGAACCCAGGCATCTGACAGTAAAAGTCTGGTAGGTCTTTCAATATATGAACTTACAATTCAGAAGAGGTATTTGAACAGGAAACAAAGATGTGAATGGAAAGAATTTGGATGATACTTGGAGCAGTAAGAGTACACAACTTAAAATTTTACAAAAAAATAATCCTAGGATCCACATCAAAAGCTGGGCAACTGTGCACACTAGTAACCCCAGCTCTGAGGGGCCTGGAGACAGAAGATCGCCCACTGAGGCTTGCTGGCTTTCAGCCTAGTTAAGAAAATGTGAGCTTCACATTTATGGAGTGATCTTGCCACAAATGAATAGGCAGAAAGAGAGGAGGACACCTGAAGCCCTTTTCTGGCCTCCATGAACATATACAAGTGCATATACACATGCACACAAATAAATAAATAAATAAATAAATAAATAAATAAATAAATAAATAAATAAATAAAGTAAAATAAGTAAATAAATAAAATATCTTAAAAAATAAAGAAAATTCACTAGCAGTGTCATTTGGCCAAGAGTTCCTCTCCAAGTATACAAATCTACATCGGAATTGATAGCATTCAGCAGAGATCTTCGCCATTGCTTGTATTTTATTAGCTTCTGGGTTTTCAGGGCTAGTGAGGATTAGGATTCCAAAAAGAAAGAAATCTTAGAGTAAGATTTCTCAGCCTTGATACATGTATTGGTTAGGGTTCTCCAGATGAGCAGAGCCAATAGGTGATAGTGTACCTACATGGATGGACATAAGTGGAGAAAGAGAAGATACCTTTTGGGAAGTGGCTCCCATGGTGACAGAAGTCCTACAACCTGCCGTAAGCTGACTGAAGAACCAGGAGATCCAATGCTAACCTTCAGTTTGATTCTGAAAGTTCCAGAACCAGGAGCTCTGAAGTCTAAGGGCAGGGGATGCACGACACAGCTAAAACCAGGAGAGAAAACGCCCTGTCTCCTGCCCTATGTTCTTCTCCTGCTCATCAACAGATTGGGTGATGCAGCACCTTAGTGAGGATGCATGCTTGTTTTTTATTAGTCAATTTTGTTCTTTCACAATCTCACATATGTACACTATGTATTGTAGTCACTCTCCCTGCTACCCTCCCCTCTTTCCCTTCCACTCCAACAAGCCTTCCCATCCTCCCCACAAATTCCTTTCCCCATTTACTACTTTTTGTTGTTGCTGTTATTTGACACAGGGTACCCCTGTAGCCCCAGCTGGCCCAGAACTCACTGTGTAAATCAGGCTGGCTAAATCTCACAGAAATTCACCTTCCCCCCCCGCCCATTTCTGGGATTAAAACCGTGCACCACAGTGCCTGGCTATTTGGGGTTTTGTTTAGTGTTCCACAGCATTTAAAATTAGGACTGTTTGTGTGATCCTGGGTTTGGAACTAACCATCGGAGTCTGATAGGCTTATCAGCAAGTATGAAACTGGATTCTGTGCCTCCTCCTTTCCCAGAATCTGTTGATCAGCAATAGATCTGCAGTTTATGGGAGGGCTTGTGAGTCTCTTCCCCCTCTGTAGCTGACTGTTAGAGGACCTGGCTTCTGTGGACCTAATATCAGTATGCAAAGCTGCTGTGAGTTCCTGGTTGCCACGTTGTGTGTCCTATTTATAATGATGGGGAAAAAAATTAACCTAATGTGGAATTAATGAATTATGACTTCAGTATAACTATTCTTATATAGTAGATAAATAAGTTCTAGCAAATGTATTTGATCAGTCAGTCTTGGGTTAATTCCCACAATAAGAGTTGGTACTTCACAGTCCCTCTACCTTTCCTCCAGGCTCTTACTTTTTTAAAAAAAAATTAATTTTAAAAATTTCTATTTGTACAAGTGTTTTGATGACTGGTATGTTTACTGGTATGTGCATAGTACCTGCAAAGGCTGGAAGAGGGTGACAGAGCCAGAGCCACCTTGTAGATGCTGGGTGTCAAATTCAGGTCTTCTGGATGGAAGAACAGCAAGAGCTCTTAACCCCTGAGCTGTCTCTCCAGCCCCAGCTCTTACATTCTTTCTGCCCCCTCCCTCCCAAAATGTTTCCTGAGCCTTAAGGGATTGGTGTAAATGCCTTGTCTAGGGCCGAGCCCGCACCTGTCCTTTATTCTCAGCATCCTGTGCAACCATGAGAAGCATCACTGATGGGCTAGAGAGTGTGGTGGGGGCATCCTGGCATTGTAGGATGTTCAGCCACATCTGGTTTTGCTCATTAGATGCCACTTGTCCTTGTTGTGACAAGAGTGTCTTCATGCATTGCTTATGTCTCCTGGTGGCCAACATGGTGATGGCTGAGAACTGCTGATGTAATGTGACCAGGGCAGAGGAACATGGCTCATGCTTGATGGTTGATGGTTTTCCTGAGAGGAGTGGCTGGGCTGTAATGATTCTTCTATAGGAGCCGCAGATGGTCCTCTCCCTGTGATCAGTCCCAGCACTGTGTGCATGGCAGAGGGAAGACTGAATGAACATGTGACTGAGAGGCAGATTCTGGTGAAAGAGATGAGGCTGCCCTGAGGTGCCAAGACTATGGCTGCATCTCCAGAGCATGATGCATGTGTGGAGGACAGAGGACAACTTTGGTATCAGTCATCACCTTCCTCCTTGTATGAGACAGGGTTGCTTTATTGTTTGAGGATGCATTTGTCCTATATCAAGTTCCTCCAAGAAAAACATTCCATCTTGGAGGGAATCTCATTAAGTTACAGAATGTTCTAAGCTGGGCATGATAATGCATGCTTTTAATCTCTACCCCCAGGAGGCAGGTGGATCTTGAGATTGAGTCCAGCCTGGTCTACATAGTGAGGTCCAGGCTAGCTAGGGAGACCCTGTCTCAACAACAACCAAGCAAAAAAAAACCAAAGACATTGACTCAGGGCAGTTTTGGTAGTTATTGAGTTTTGTTAAGACCTTAGCTACCTAAGAGAAATGTTCTGTCATTCTCAAAGTTACCCCAATAAAGGGTGGGCAAGATGGCTCAGCAGGTGAAGGTACCTGCTATCAAGCCTGGAGAACTGAGTTCAATCCCCTGAACCCTCATGGTAGAAAAGGAGAGAACCAACTCCCACAAGTTGTCCTCTGACCTCCCCAGGCATGCCATGGCACACATATGCCCACAGAAACACACACATATAAACCCAATAAATAAATAAAATTAAAAAGGAGTTAAACTTGGGGCTGGAGAGATGGCTCAGAGGTTAAGAACATTGGTTGTTATTGCAGAAGGCCTGGGTTTGAATCCCAGCACCTACATGACAGCTAACAACCGTCCATAACTCCAGTCCCAGGGGATCCGACAGCCTCTTCTGACCCCTGTAGGCATTGCATGACACGGGTGCACTTACCTACATGCAGGCAAAACACCCATACACATTAAAAAAAAAAAAAGGAGTTGAACAGAATTGCAATGCTGAAGGACAGGAAATAGATAAGAAAATCTTAGACTGGAAGACGGTTTTGGAGGACGCCAACGTCTCACCCTGCATCTGCCGGAAGGAAGGAAGGAAGGAAGGAAGGAAGGAAGGAAGGAAGGGAAGGAAGGCAGGCCAAATAAAACTCATTGATTCACCAAGTTGGACTTTGGTGCTATCCTTATTTTGGTGTGTTGTTGGTTCCCTATCCGGGGTGAGTAGACATTTGTTCATGTCTTCCCAGGAATAATGTCACATAGCATAATGGTTTATAGCACAGCACAGCAGGAATGTTGATGACAGTTATCCCTCATGGTGTGCCTTCTGGCATCAGCCATCCAGCAGGGAGAGAACTTTCAGTTCCAACTTGATTTCTCCATGTCTATAGTCAAAGTGTGAAGTGTTTTCAGCAGTAGGTACTTACCATTGATGGGGAGTGCGTTGAATTTGTAGATTGCTTTTGTTAGGATGGCCATTTTCACAATACTGAGTCTATCAATCCATGAGCACATGAGGTTTTTGTATCTTTTGCTATCTTCTTTAATTTTTTTCTTCAGTGTCTTAAAATATTTATTATACAAGCCTTTCACTTCTTTGGTTGGATTTAGTCCAAGAAATTTTTTGAGGCTATCATGAATGGGATTATTTCCCTGGTTTCTTTCTCAGTATGTTTCTTGTTGGCGTATAGGAAGGCTACTAATTTGTGTGTGTTAATTTTCTTTTAATCCTTCTACTTTGCCAAATGTGTTTATCAGCCCTGGGACTTTTGTGGTAGAGTCTTTAGGGTCTTTTATATATAGAATTATATTATCTGAAAATAAGAATACTTTGACTTCTTCCTTTCCAATTTGTATTATCTTCATCTCCTTCACTTATCTTTTTGTTCTAAGACTTCAAGCACTATAATTGAACAGGAAAGAAGAGAGTAGAAATTCCTTCTTGTTCTTGATTTTAGTGGAAATGCTTTGTGTTTTTCTCCATTTAGCAAGATGTTGACTGTGATCTTCTATAGTTCCTTTATTATGCTGTGATATGTTCCCTGTACCTCTACATTCTCCGTGACTTTTATCATGAAGAGATGTTTGATTTTTGTCAAAGGCCTTTTCTTCAAATAATGAGATACTCATGTGGCTTCTGCTCTTGGGGTTATTTATGTGGTGGATTACAGTTATGGTTTATGTATGTTGAACCATCCATCCCTACATCTCTGGAATGAAGCCAACTTGATCATGGTGCATATTCTTTTTGATGTTTGCTTGAATTCGGTTGCAGGTATTTTATTGAGATTTGTGTCTATGATCATCAGGAACCCTGGCCTGTAATTGTTGTTGTTGAAGCCTTGTTTCATTTTGATCTCTGAGAATTATGGGCTTCCTAGAAAGACTTTGAAAGTGTTTTCTTTTTAATTTATTTATTGTACAGAATAATTTGAGGAGTATTGGTGTTAGGTCTTTTTTGATGGCTGGTAAAACTCTGCACAGAACCCACCTGTTACTAGACTCCTTTTAGTGGGGAAAATTTAAATGACTGCTTCTATTGATTGTTATCTGTTTGTTTAAGTTGTTTTATTTCATCTTGGTGTATCTTTGGTAGGCCCTATATATCTACAAATTTATCCATTTCTTTTCAATTTCCAGTTCTGTGGAATATTAACTTTTAAAGTATGTTCATAAGATTTTCAGAATTTTCTCAGGAATGTTTCTCATTGTAATGTTTCCCTTTTCATCTCTGAATTTATTAATTTGTGCCTGTTCTTTCTTTTGGTTAATTTGGCTAAAGATTTTTCAATCTTGTTAATTTTTCAAAGAACCACCACTTAGTTTTATTAATTAATTAATTAATTAATTAATTTTATTTATTTATTTATTTTGGTCTTTTTAAGACAGGGTCTCCCTGTAGCCCCAGCTGTCCTGGAACTCATTATGTAGACCAGGCTGGCCTTGAATTCATAGAGATCTGCGTGCCTCTGTCTCCCAAGTGCTGGGACAAAAGGTATGTGCCGCCAAGCCCGGCCTCATTGGTTTTTTTTTTTTTTTTTTTTATATTATTCTTTTCATTTCTGTTTCATTAATTTCAGTCTTAATTTTGTTTACCTCTTCCTGTCTACTCTTTTTAGGTGTTTTTGGTTTTTCAAGGCCTTCAGATGCATTATTAAATTGTTAATATGAGAATGTGCTGATTTTCTGATGTAGGCATTTAGTGGTATAAACCTTCCTCTTAGAACTCCTTCATTATGTCCCAAAGATTTTGGTATGCTGTGTTTTCATTTCCGTTCAATTCTAGGGATTTTTAAAGTTCTTTTTTTATTTCTTCCTTGACCCAGTTTTCATTTAATAGTGCGTGGTTTAGCTTCCCTGAGTCTGTGTATTTTTGTAATTTCTGTTTCTGTTGATATCCAGCTTTCTTCTTTTGTGGTAAGATAGCAAGCAGGATGTTTCTTCAATTTCCTATATTTGTTGAGACTTGCTCTGTATCCTAATACATAGTCAGTTTTAGAGAACATTCCATGGGATGCTGAGAAGACCCATGCAAACTCAATCAGACAAAACCCAGCATAGCACTGGGGAGACACACAGGAAGCCCCAATCTTTGCCAAGAAACTGGTGGCAGCAGATCACTACTGGATGAGAGAAAGTTGATCTTTAAGGGAGTGACGCTAGATAGGCTTAACAGACTCCACTGGATGAACTCACACCAAGGGACATCTAAATATGATTAAGATACATTGCATGACATGAACAAAAATTCCATTAAATATATATAAATAATAAATATTAAATGTTGCTGGAAAAATTCGTTATATATCAATATGTTTATCATGAACTTATTCATGTTACAAGTGATTATACTTTATATACATACAGAAAAAATTAAAAACAGGCAAGTAATTTTTGTGGTAAGTTACTGACAGTGTCTGTGTAGTCTGTGTAGTAGAGATGATGGTGATTACTTATTTATTTTTTAGTCTTTTTGAGACAGGGTCTCCATGTAGCCCCAGTTGGCCTGAGCTCACTATGTAGACCAGGCTGGCCTTGAACTCACAGGGATCTGCCTGCCTCTGCCTCCCGAGTGCTGGGGTTAAAGGCATGTGCCACCATGCCTGGCAAAAATCACATTTTAAAATTAAAAAAAAAAAAATCAGCCAGGCATCTGTCTCAAAAAGATCCCCCCCTCAAAATATATGTGTGTGTATGTGTGTATACATATACATATATATGCTTATTAAAACCACTGGTGTCTATTTTTTAAATTTTTAATTAGTTAATTTTTATTTTATGTATATGAGTGTTATGCCCGCATGTATGTAAGTGCACCCATGTTATGCAGTGTCCATGGAGGACAACAGAGGGTGTTGGATCCCCCAGAACTGGAGTTACAGACAGTTGTTAGCCACCATGTGGTATTAGATCTTGGGTCTTCTGCAAGAGCAGCCAGTGCTGTTAACCGCTGAGCTATCTCTTTAGCCCCCCTTCTTTAAAAAAGAATATGCATTCTTTAGTGTTTGGGTGGAATGTCCATTTGATTTATGATGTGATTTAATTTTTGAGTTTCCATTTTATTTTTTTTCCTGATGACCAGTCTACTGTTGACAGTGGGGTATTGAAGTCACCCACTGTCACTATGCTGTGATTAATCTGTGATTTTAGAGCTAATATTATTTTTCACATGAAATTTGGTGCCCCTGTATTTGTTGTGTATATGTTTAGTATTCTAATTTCTTGTTAGTGGACTTTTCCTTTAATGAGTATGAAGTGTCCCTCCTTACCTCTTCTGACTAGTTTTGGTTTGAAGTCCGTTTCAGATATTATAATTAGCAATACCTGCTTGTTTCTTTCTTCCATTTGCTTAGAATACCTTTTTCCATCCTTTTATTATAAGATGGTATCTATCATTGATGGTGAGCTGTGTTTCTTAGAGACAGTAAAAATATGGGTCTTGTTTTTTTTAATCCGATTCATTAGTTTGATTTTGTAGTTTTTTTCTCAGCTTGCTTGATTACCTGTCCTAGTGTGATATGGCACCTTCTTGACCATAGCTATGCCATGTTAAAGTTTAAGCTGACTCTAGCCTCTGAAATTATCAAGCAGTTGGCCCAGGGTATGGGAACACACATCAATAGGACCCCAGTGGTGTTGGGAACAGGTCAGAGTACTCCAGAGCACACCTGCTAATGGCAGATTTATGGCTTCTGTAGTTTATGCTTGGCTTGCTTCTGCAAAATAGTAATTGTTGCTTAATAGAATCGAAACAGTTAAGCGGGCTTTCCACCTGTAAGCTTGGGAACTTAAACTTTTCTACCCCTGGTTATGGTTTATGGTATAAAAGCTTAGCAGTTGAGAGCG
>NW_008352325.1:742396-753299 GCF_000622305.1 Nannospalax galili | reverse complement strand
ACATTGTGGCTACCAACCGTCCTTAACTCCAGTTCCAGGGGAATCTGAAACCCTCTTCTGACCTCCGCGGCATTGCACTGCATGGGTGCACTCTCATGCAGGCAATACACTCATACACATAAAATAAAAATAATTATTAATTATTTTAAAAATAATTTAAAAATAAAATAAAATATTTTTTAAAAAAAGCTAACCCTAGAGATCGCTTGGGGCTACACACTTGGGTTCAACACCCTTGTGTAGCCACTGGCCAGCAAGACTTTCATTTGGCAAACTTTGTCTGAGTGGTGTTCTCTGATGAAGCACCCCACAACACTAGCATGGCTTATTTGTTCCTTGTAACCACACTTGTGTAGCAATTTCCTTTGAGATTAAAACCTTCCATCTTGGAGGGAAACCGAGGAAACAACAGTATGTCTGAAGGGAGGTAAGAAACAGAGTGAAGTGAGATAAACAACAGGATTCCCTACATTTAGAAAAGTAAACAACAGAATGTCTAAAGGTAGGTAAATGGCAGGATGTTTTAAATTTAAAATCGACTACAGGAAATTCTAAAGAAAGGTAAACAACAGGATGTTTTGAGGGGAGGCGAAACAGTTCAGCATGGAGGGAAGCTCCTTAAGCTCAGAAAGTGAACAGCTTAATGGCTTTAGGAAGGCCCTGAAATTGATTAGGATCATTAGGCACATCCCTTACCAAGTATTTATAAGCCCTAAGAACTGCTAAGAGATGCTCCCAGACCAGCCAAGACACCTAGAAGAAGCAGAGATCAGTGGAGCTGCCTGGAAGAGATTCATACCAGCTGAGCTGCCTGGAAAGGACACTCTCCAATTTGTTGAGCTACCTGCAGGCTTTTCAGTGAGCACCAGGTTTCCAGCTTTCATGAGATGTCACCCATGCTGGGGTGGGGTTTGGTGTTGCTGTCTGTGAGTCATTTCTGCTCCTGTAAATAAGCCCTCACCCATAATATTGTTAGTAACCCAGATAAAACTCATTGGTTCACCAAGTTGGACTTTGGCGCTATCCTTACTTTTGCCTGCCATTTGTTTTCTATCTAGGGTGAGTAGACAGTTGTTCTCTCCAGGAATAGTTTCACACAACACCACCTGAGTGCTTTTATCCTTTTGTTCAGATTAAAGTATTCCTTCTAGTGTCCTCTGTAGATCTGGGTTGGTAGTCATAGATTCCTTTAATTTGTTTTTATCATGGAAAATTTTTATTTCTCCTTTTGTTTTAATAGATACTTTTGCTGAATATAGTCTGAGTTGACAGTTGTGGTCCTTCAGATCTTGCAATATATCTTTCCGGGCACTTCTGACTTTAAAGGTTCTGTTGAATAATCAGGTGTTATTCTCCTGGATTTGCCTTTATAAGTACTTGATCTTTCTCTTTCAACTTTCCAAACCTACGCTGGATAGCTTTAGTTGTCAACTTGCCACATCTGGCTAGAGTGAACCTCAACTGAGGAATTTTCTCCATTGGATTGGCCTGTGGCCATGTCTGTGGGGCTTTTTCTTGATTGATGTGGCGGTACCACTCCTGGACGTTGATCCTGCATTGTATAAGAAAGCAGGCCGAGCACAGGTCAGGGGAGCAAGCCAGTAAGCAGCATTCCTCCACGGTCTGTGCTTCAGCTCCTGCCTCCAGGTTCCTGCCCTGAGTTCCTACCCTGAATTCCCTCAGTGATCATCATTATTTCATCAGTTTGATTTTTCTTCAGTACTACAATGTCTGTTTATATCACTTAGACTTCTTTATTTTATTCATCTCTTTGCCTTTGTTGTCTTTGAGTTGTTTGAACACAGCTATAATCATTCTTTTAAATTTGTTGTCTAGAAGTGCTTCTAGGTCATTTTCATTAGGGGCCATTACTAAAGGATTTGTATTTTTGGGAGAAGACATGTTATTTTGTTTTTTCATATTGTTTTTACTTTTGTATTGGTACTTGAGCATCTGGAACTAGTTTGATTTTGAGTTTTCCTTTCTTTTTTGTTTGGTCACCTTTTTTCACCAGAGGTTTTTTATAATGTCCAGGAATAGCTAGTTCATTAAAGGGTTGGAATCTCTGTTTCCTCTATTTGTCTGGTACTTAGGGCTACCACTTATATCCTAGGTTTTCTGCTTGACAGCTACAGTATGGTAGCAGCAATGACTTGGTTGGGGAGTTCGGAACAGATTGTCCCTGGTAGTGTGAATGATCTTGTGTCTCAAGGATGAATGCAACAACTTGGAGGGTCCTAGTTAGGTAGCTGGGAAGGTTCTCATAAGTCCTGAAGGGAGGGAGGGACTAAGGTTTTCCAGCAGTTGGAAGAGTCCCTGGTGGGGATTGGACCAAAGTCTGCCGAATCCCAAAGGGAGAAGAGGGACCAAAGGAAGTGGGAGTCCTTGACAAGCAGTGGTTACAGGATTCTGGGGTGATGGCAGAAGGTACAGGAAGCTTATCTGGATATCCCAGCCACATTGGGGTGACAGAAGAGTCAAAAAATTTAACTTTAATGAAATCCAACTAACCATATTTTTTCCTGTATGGATTTTCTTTGTTGTACCTAAAAAAATCATCCTCAAACTCGAGATCACAGAGTCAACATGAATTTTCTTTTAGATTTTCTTCTAGGAGTTTTATAATTTTGTATTTGGTCTTTAAGTCTATTATGCATTTTGAATTAATTCCATAAAGGGTGTAAGATCTATGTCTGCACTGGCTTTTCATTTGCATGTGGCTGTACATTTGTTCCAGCACTGTTTGATGAAAATACTCCCCTCTTTATTTCATTGCCTTGACTCTTCTGTAAGCAGGCTATGTTTGTATGGGTATGTTTCTAGTCTGTTCATTCTGTATCATTCAGTGTTTTAAAAAATTGCTGTCTTCAGCTTAACAGTTGATCATATAATCACTTTTGAAGGTCTTAAGACTAGTATTTTATTTCATGAACAGAACAAATTTGAAAAGAAGGCACACTGTACCTAATAAGGAAGTGTTGTTTTCTGAAACTTTAGTTTCACGTGCATACATATAGATGCATGCTGTGTCACAATATACAATGTCTTACTGTAATAAAAATTCAAAACCTTTATAAAGAGGTTTTCTCTCTCTCTCTCTCTCTCTCTCTCTCTGTCTCTCTCTCTTTCTCTAATGTAGTCCAGGCTGGTCTGAACTCACTCTATAGCTGGGAAGACTATGAACTGCTGATCCTTCTGTCTCTCCCTCTGATGTTCTAAAATCACAGGTGTGTGTCACCATGCCAGGCTGTAGGATCCCCTGGAAGTAGAGTTTAGGACAGTTGTTAGCTGTCATGTAGGTGCTAGGAGCCAAACCTGGGTCCTCTGCAAGAGCAGCCACTGAGCCTCTCTCTAGCCCCTCATGTATGTATTTTTAAGTAAGCTTATACAATGATAGGTTTCCCTATAGCATCTTCAAATTCCCTTGGTGTATTATTTATCCCTCCTCCCTTCCTCTCCCTATTTCCCTCCCTCCATAAGCACCCTGCCCCCAATTTTTCCCCTTTCATCCTTCACACCACCTGTGTCCTACTATCTTCCTTCCGAGAGTTCCTTCTCTCCCCTCCCTCCATGGTCCCTTTCTACTTTCCTTGCTGCTGTGGTTTCTTTTGCTTCTATGTCAAATGTAAAGATCCCAAGCTAAGATCCACAAATAAGAGAAAACATGTGATATTTGGTTTTCTGGGTCTGCGTTACCTCACTCAGTGTAATGTTTTCCAGTTCCATTCATTTATCTAAAAAACTCATGATTTCATTTTTCTTTACAGTTGAAAAGAATTCCACTAAATGTGTGTGTGTGTGTGTGTGTGTGTGTGTGTGTGTGTGTGTGTGCCACGTTTTCATTGTCCATTCATCAGCTGAAGGTCATCTAGGTTGCTTCCATTTCCTGGCTATTGTGAATAGAACAGCAATGAACATGGCTGAGTGAATATCTCTGCAGTAAGATACTGACTTCTTTGGGTATATGCCAAGAACTGGAACTGTGTGCTGTGTGCTGGATAGCTTTAGTGTCAACTAGACACACTTGGGTTGAGGGAACTTCAATTGGGGAATTACCTCCATTGGACTGGCCTGTGGCCATGTCTGTGGGGCATCTTCTTGATTATTGAGTGATGTGGGAGGGTCCAGCCCACTGTGGGTGGTGTCACCCCTGGGCAGGTGGGCCTATGTTGTATAAGAAAGCAGAGTGAGCATCGGTCAGGGGAGCAAGCCAGTAAACAGCATTCTTCCATGGCCTGTGCTTCAGCTCCTGCCTCCAGGTTCTTGCCCTGAGTTCCTATCTTGGGCTGGCTGATGAACTGTGACCCGGGAGCTATAAGACTAATAAACCCTTTCCTCCCCAAGTTGATAGTGGTCGAAGTGTTTTGTCATAGCAATAAAGAAACAAACTAGAACAAGCTGGGTCATAGATCTATTTTTAGCATTTTGAGGATTTTCCACACTGATTTCCATAGTTGCTCTACTTGCACACAATCAACAACAAATAAGTGTTTGGCTTTCCCCACATCCTGACCAGTATTTGCTGTCAGTTGTTTTTGTATTCTTAGCCCTTCTGACTAGGACAAGATGAAATCTCAAAGTAATTTTTATTTGAGTTTTCCTGATTGTTAAAGATACCAAAGACTTCTTTAGGTATTTATTCTTTTGAGACTCTGTTCAAGTATATAGCCCATTTTTTAATTGGATCATTTGTTTTCTTGATTTTTTTTCTTTCTTTTTTTTGAGTTTTTTGTATATTCTGACTAGTAATCCTCTACTGGATATATACCTGGCAAAGATTTTCTCTCACTCTGTGGGCTTCCTCTTTTTAACTGATTGTTTCCTTTGCTGTACAGAAACTTTTTAATTTTATGAGGTTCCACTTGTCACTTTTTGTCATTAAATCCTGAGTGAGTGGAGTGCTATTCAGAAGCCCTTTCCTGCACCTAAATCTTGTGGGATGCTCCCTGTGTTTTCTTCTATCAGTTTCAGAGTTTCAGGTTTCACACTGAAGTCTTTGATCAATTTTTGTGCAAGGTGAGAGAGATGGATTTAATTTGACTCTTTTACATGTGGACATCAAACTTCCTCAGCATCATTTGTTGAAGCATATTCATTTGGAGGTTTTACACAACTTTAACAAGCAAAACAAATTCTGGTGATAGGTCAATATAAAGAAAAAGTGTTTGGCTCTTGTTTCCTGTGCCTGCTGGAAAATGTAGAGCTTAGTTAGCTTCCACTCCTCCTCCAGCCACCTCTGCTGCCATGCCTCCCTGCAGTGATGGACTATAATTCCCCTGGAACCATAAACTCAAATAATCTCTTCCTTTTATAAATTGCTTTGGTCAGTGTTTCTATCACAGGAACAGAAAAGTGACTAATACAGTAATTGGTACTGAAAGTGGGGTGTTGGCTGTGAAGAATCTGACCATGTGCAGTTTTGAAGAAATGTGGAAGACTTTGGAAGGTTGGGCTAGAAAAGCAGTTGGTTGCTGCAAGTGGAGCTTAACAGGCCATTCTAGTAGATGCCTGGAAGAAAGTAGTGCTGAGAACAATATAGTTTCAAAGGGAAATAAGGACTTAAGCAGCACTTGGGATATTTTGGCAAAGAGTCTGGCTGGAGTCTGCCCTCCACCAAAAAGCTTGCCTGAAGCTAAGTTGAAAAACAATGGACTAATTTCTCTGGCAGAAGAAATTTCAAGACAGCCTAATGTAGAAATGGTGGCGTGGCTATTAATGGTGAATATTATGAAGATCTACAGTGAAAAAGAGAAAATGGGGCAGAAAGAAATACAGGACATACAGTTTGGATTGAAAAAGAGTGCTAGGAAGATAAATGTTGGAGTCTTGGCCTGTGCTAAAGAGGATCCCTTTGATAAGGCGATTAAAGTGATTAAGGAGGGGCCTAGAGATTCAAACTTTAACAATGGAGAGAGTGCCTCCAGGGCAAGACCACAGCCAGTTAAGCATCCATTTTGTGAAAGGAAAATGCTGCAGGGACAACTGAAGAGAAGAGCTTCTAAAATGGGTAAAGCAGGCTGGAGTCCATCCCAAACTTGGCAGTGTTATTCACCTCGTGCTGGCCTTAGAGGCAAGAAAGATGCAAGAGTGAAGCGTCATAGGTTCTTCCTCCACAGTTTCAGAGAGCCGCTGAGGCCAGGCAGCATGCAGCAGGAGTACCCTTGCATAAAGAAGGTCCTGATAGGCCATTGCATGACACTGTGAAGGTGAAGCCTGGTTGGCAATGGAGAACTCAAAAGGACGTTCGTGATGCCAGAGCTTTGAGGCATCTACTAAGAAGATCTGCACACAGAGAATGGTACCAAGCCAAGAGAGGGATGTGTGTTGCATGCAGCAAAGCTGGAGAGGCTGAGCCATCTAAGCCCTTTGGAAGTAAAGTTCCAGAAGTTGGACGTGGAGCTACTGGATTTGGTGTTTGTCCTGCTGATTTTCGGTCTTGTTTTTGTCCAGTATTTCCTTACTATGCTTCTATTCCTCCTTTTGGAATGGGAATGTGTATTCAGTTTCACTGTACGTTGGGAGTATGTAATTTATCTTTTGATTTTACAGGGGCTTACAGTTAAGATATTTCCCTGAGTTTCAGAAGACACTTTGGACTGTGGACTTTTGAATAGTATTGAGACTGATAATGACTATGGGAACTTTTAAAGTTGGACTAAATGCATTTCACATTTTACATGGTCATGAGCCTACAGGGACCAGGGGGTGGAATGTGGTGGTTTGAATGAAAATGTTCCCCAAAGGCTCCAAGTATTTGGACATTTTGTCCCCACATGGTGGCACTGTTTTGGGAGGTCTTAGCGTGGCTATCCTGGAGGAAGCACGTCACTGGTGATGGGCTTAGAGAGTTCTTAAGCCTTGCCAGATCTCCAGTTTCTTTCTTGTTTCCCGTGGCTGCTGGAAGATGTAGAGCTTGGCTTCCTCTCCTCCTCTAGCCACCTCTGCCGCTATGCCTCCCTGCCATGATGGACTGTAATTCCCCCTGGAACCATAGGCTCAAATAAGCTCTTCCTTTTCTTTAAAAAAAAAA
Source organism: Nannospalax galili (assembly GCF_000622305.1). NCBI lineage: Eukaryota > Metazoa > Chordata > Mammalia > Rodentia > Spalacidae > Nannospalax > Nannospalax galili. The sequence continues at coordinate 746,269 of NW_008352325.1, read as the reverse complement.
AAAGTGGGCTTGAGTGATGTATTTTAGGAATGTGGTTGAGAACTATATGAAGGGAAGTAATGAAAAAGATTATATTAGTAGATTCATTAAAAAATTTCTTTATGTGTATGCGTATAAGTACACCTGTGTCATGCAGTGCCTGCAGAGGGCAGAAGATGTCAGATCCCCTGGAACTGGAGTTACAGATGGTTGTTAGCAGCCATGTGGGTGCTGGGAATGAATCTGGGTCCTCTGCAAGAGCTGTCAGTGCTCTTAACTGCTGAGCCTTCTCTCCAACCCCTAGTAGGTTCATTTTTATAGGTCTCAATTAACCTGTCTGAAGTGTTAAGAATGCTTATTTCCTATTACACAAGGGATACTTTTCTAGGTGGGAAGGGGAAGTTCATAAAGATATAATGCATTTTGATAAAATCCAATCCCAATTCCTCCCCTCCAGCTCTTCCCCCAACATACCACTTTTCCCTCTCAAGGAAATCCTCTGAATCCACTTAGTGCTGCCTGCATTTGCATGGGTGTAAGATCATCTACTGGAGCATCCCTGAAGAAAACTAGGGCGGGTCAGCCTTTAATTCCTAATTTTAATAAGATTGCTTCAAATTTTTCTACATTTAGGATGAAGCTGTCTGTGGGTTTGTCCTATATAACCTTTATTATGTTGACCTATGTTCTCTTCAGTCCTAGTCTCCCTAGGACCTTGATCACAGAGGCATGTTGGATTTTGTCAATGTTCTTTTCTGCATCTATTGAGATTGTCATATGACCTTATGTTATAGATGGTCATTAGTCACCATGTGGATCCTGGGAGCTAAACCAGTGTCCTCTGCAAGAGCAGCCAGTGCTCTTAACTGTGGAGCTACCTCTCCAGCTCCCACATAGAGCCCTTTGTCACAGGGTTTGCTGATTTAATTTTGTCTCAACACTAAGAAGCACCTGAACTGAAGCATAGAACTGAGTGGATACAAGTGCCACAGAATTTAGGAAAAGTAGATGCCATGAGCAGTTCTACCACATAAACAATTGTGGTCTTTAAAAACAACCAAAAAACTATCAGAGGATACTACACAAGCTGCCTAATAAACAACAACGACTGGCCCAGAAAAAAAAAAAAAAAAAAAGCTTAACTTACTGTGAGATTATGCAACAGGTGTGAGCTTGAGACAGAATTAAAAGCAAAATAGTATGTCTTTAATTCAAGCTTCCACACCCCATTAAATTGCTTCTCCTTCAACATATAAAAAGTAACAGATGACTTGAGATCTCTTCCTGTCTTTAATCTTTCATCAAGAGCCAATGCTTCTTTTCATACTTGCCTACATTCTTGTTCATCCCCAAGAAATCATATCTGAATTTTTTCATCTCGGTAAAGATAGTTACTGAAACTCTATTCCTGTGGGTAGTAATTTGTCAGTTTTATTCCAGTCAAATTAAGATGCTCAGATGTTCAAATCTACATTGTAATGTCAGTTTCTTAATGAGAAGAGAACTTCAGAGATTTCTATGATAAATATCAACCACCTAAGATTTTAACCATATGAGGCTGATTAGCATGAGCATATTGATTTGGAAATGGATATATAATTAACTATAGCAGAATTGTACAGTAAATAAGAAAATCAGTTAGTGGTGGCCACACATGTGGTCTTCTAGGAAAAGACAACAGTAATTTCCATTGTCCCTAATGAAAAACAAAATTAAAATAAAAACCATGGCATATAGATTTCATTATTGATTAAGCATTTTCATACAACTTTGTGGAAAAGTGCTTGTACTGAAGGAATTGTGAGAAGATGCAATAAAAGTTTTGTGCCATCTAAAAATAAATAAATAAAAAATAAAAACAACCAAAAAACATCTAGATGCAATTCATGAAACATTCCAAGCAATTGGGTCTATAGCTTGAAGGTGCACACGGGGACTCTGAATAAAAAGAGAGTAATCTATCAAGATAGGACACGGATCGCTACCTGCTGCCCTGTCTGCAGATGGCCATCCTCAAGTTGTGCCATTTATCTTGAAGTGCCCTCTGCTGGCTGGGCTGAGATCTGCGGTATGGCTGATTGACCCCTTGACCTGGATCTCCAGGGCCCTGAGAGTAGCCCCCACCCCATGTTGGCTGTGGATGTCACCAAGCCCATTGTCGTCTAGGACGTATTTCCCATTGTTTCTTCAGAGTGAGGTCTAAAGCCCACAGTGCTAAGGGGTGTGACTGAGTTTTCCATTTTTAAATGCCAATGTCATAGAACATTTTTACATTTAACAAATACATTCTTTTATCATAAAAAGATCCCCTCCTAGTCCTTACTGATTACTGAAAAAAGTTTGCTTTGAGTTTTTACTTCCCTGGGCTGCACAGCCTCCCATGTCCTGGTCCCAGCACCTCCCAGTGCACCCAGCGTTCCTTGACACTCCCAGCTTCTTTCACCCTCCCAGCTCCCCCCACTGAGTCTCTCCTCCTAGGCTGGGTACAGGCCCATTTCTTGTCTTGGCACGCCAGACACCAGGGCAAACCTCTCAGCCCAGAGCCACCACTGCTTCCCGATCCTCTGCATCCAGACTAACCCAGTTCCTCCCTACCGTCCCCAGGAACCCTCTGGGCCAGGTCCTGCCCTCACCTCCCTTTACTTTCCTAGGCTGCACAGCCTCTGGGCACCTGGTGCCAGCACCTTTCCTGGTCCCCTGGAGCCCTCTGGACCGGGTCACACCCTCATATCCCTTTGCTTCCTGGCTGCACAGCCTGCAGTGTCCTGGTACCAGCACCTTCCCTGGGTAAGTCCAGCACACTCAGCGTGCCTTGACTCCTCCAGTCTCTTTCACCTTCCCAGCTCCCTGGACGAGTCTTTCTTCCTAGGCTGGGTACAGGCCCATTTCTTGTCTTGGCACCCCAGACCTTGGGGCTAAGCTCTTGGCCCAGAGCCACCACTGCTTCCTGATCCTTTGCATCCAGACCAACCCATTTCCTCCCTGCAGCCCCGAGGAACCCTCTAGGCCTGGTCCTGCCCTCGCCTCTCCTTACTTCCCTGGGTGGCACAGCCACCAGTTTCCTGAGACCAGCATCTATCCTGGGCCCTTCTCCCAGGCCAGCCCAGCCCCCAAATTCTTGAGGGCAGCATCTTTCCTGGAGGGACCCACACCTTAGGAGAAAGCCTGATATCATCTGAGCCTTATCTCACTTGGGCCTCTGTGGGAACTCCTGAAGACAAAAGCAATTAGCCCACTCCAGTGTAAACTCAAAAGAGAGAACCTGAAGCCTAGACCAACAAGATTTTCATGCCCAACAAGTAAACCACAAAGGCACATAAAGTTTACAAAAAGAAGCAGATATAAATTCAACAAAGGAAGGCTTGAGTCTCACACAAGAATCAGAAACGACAAAAGAAATTCATGTCAAAGTCACAAAGAAAAAATAATAACATGAAAAACCAAAATAATATATCTCTACCAAGTACCAATAGTCCTCTAGAGGAGTACAATGAGCACTCCCTAGACATAACACAGGACATGGTACTCAAAAGAACATTTATAAACATGATAAAAGAATTCAGTGAATTTAAAGAACACACAAAGAAAGAAATCAAAGAACTGAAGGAAGATAGGGATAAACTTCTGAATGAATTCAGAAAAGAGAAATATTGAAGAATACTGAGGCTGAAATGAAGAAGGAAATGGAACACTCAGTAAACTAGTTAGAAACAACAGGAGAAAGCCTCACCAATAGGATGAATGAAATAGAAAACAGAATATCAAGACTGGAAGATAAAGTGGACAAATTAGACCATTCAAGCAAAGATTATGAAAATTTTTAAAAAACACAAGAATGGAATATACAAGAATTGCATATATGCAAGAATTTTTCCATAAAAAAACCAAACCTAC
>NW_008352325.1:740442-742302 GCF_000622305.1 Nannospalax galili | reverse complement strand
ACAAGAAAAGAAACTCTCCACAGCACATCATAGTAAAAACACTAAACATACAGAACAAGGAGACAATACTGAAAGCTGCGAAAGAGAAACAACAAGTCACATATAAAGGAAAACCCATTAGGATTACAGCTGACTTTTCAGTGCAAACTATGAAAGCCAGAAGAGCCTGGACCAAAGTTTTTCCAGCTCTAAATGACCACAGATGCCAATCCAGCCAAAATGTCTATCATAATTGAAGGGGAAAGAAAAATCTTCCATGACAAAAAGGGTGAAAGAATTCATGTCCATAAAACCAGCCCTTCAGAGAGTTCTTGAAGCAATACAAAGAGCCAAAGAAAGGAATGACTATACACAAGAGGTGACAGAAAGAAATTTAATGAAGGTATAACTGTGGAAATGCACAGTTATATGAAGAATGTGAACAGAAATAAAAATGACAGGATTCAATACACATCTTTCATTAATAACTTTAAATATCGATGGACTGAACTCCCCAGTCAGACACAGACTAGGTGAATGGATTAAGAAACAAAACCCATCTTTTTGTTGTCTGTAAGAAACTCATCTTACTTTCAAGGACAGGTACTACCTTAAGGTGAAAGGATGGAAAAAAAATATACCAAGCGAATGGTACTAAGAAAAAAGCAGGCATTGAAACTCTAATATATGATAAAATAGACTGACAAAATAGACTTTAAACTGAAACTAACCAGAAAAGACAAAGAGGGCTATTTCATTTTGATCAAAGGAACAATCAATCAAGAAGATATTACAATCATGAACATATATTCACCAAACTCTGGTGCACCCAACTTCATAAAAACAAGACTACAGGACTTTGAGACCCAAATTAACCCCAACTCATTAATAGTAGGGGACTTCAATACCCCACTATCTCCATTAGATAGGTCAACAGGCCAGAGACTTAACAGAGAGACATCTGAATTAAACAAAACCATATATCAAATGGACTTAACAGATATCTACCGAGTATTCCACCCAAACACCAAAGGACATACTTTCTACTCAGCACCCCATGGAACTTTCTCCAAAATCGACCATATACTGGGGCTCAAAACAAAGATCAGCAAATACAAAATGATTGAAATAATTCCATGTGTTCTATCAGACCGCAATGCAATAAAACTTACAATCAACACCCGAAGAAGCCAAAATCACCACATGAACACATGGAGATTAAACAACACACACTTGAATGATGAATGGGTCAAAAGAGAAATTAAGAAAGAAATAAGAGTATTCCTGGAACTAAATTAAAAGGACAATACAACACAACAAAACCTCTGGTACACACTGAAAGCAGTCCTTAGGGGGAAGTTCATAGCTCTAAGTGCCTACAGTAAAAAATTGGAAAGATCACAAATAAATGACTTAATGTTGCAACTCAAGACACTTGAAAAACAACAACAAATGAAACCCAAACCCAGCAGACAAGAAGAAATAACAAAAATCAGAGCAGAAATGAACGAAATCGAAACAAAGAAAACAATACAAAGAACAACTCTAAGAGCTGGTTCTTTGAAAAGATAAATAAGATCGACAGACTGCTAGCCCAGTTAACCAAAAGAAAGAAAGAGCACCCCCAAATCAACAAAATCAGAGATGAAAGGGGAAACATTACAACAAACACCAAAGAGATCCAGAACATTATAAGGTAATACTTTAAAAACCTATATGCTACTAAATTTGAAAACCTAAAAGAAATGGGTGGATATCTAAAGACATGGGAACCACCAAAGCTAAACCAAGAAGATATTAACAGCTTAAATAGATCCATAACACATAAGGAAATTGAAACAGTAATACAAAACCTCCCAACTAAAAAAAGCCCAGGACCAG
>NW_008352325.1:739885-740384 GCF_000622305.1 Nannospalax galili | reverse complement strand
AACCTAATAGATTGGGAATAAAAATTTTCTTCAGCAACACATGGAACCTTCATCACTCTAATACCAAAGCCAGGTAAAGATATAACCAAAAAAGAAAACTATAGACCCATATCCTTAATGAACATACATGCAAAAATTCTCAACAAGATACTTGCAAACCGCATACAGACACACATTGAAAAGATCATCCACCGTGATCAAGTTGGCTTTATCCCAGAGATGCATGGATGGTTTGATATACGTAAGTCAATAAATGCCATAAATCATATAAATGGGCTCAACGACAAGAACCACATGGTCATCTCAATAGATGAAGAGAAGGCCTTTGACAAAATTCAACATGCTTTTATGTTTAAAGTCCTAGAGGGAATTGGACTGGAGGGAACATACCTCAACATAACTAAAATCATGTACAACAAACCCACAGCCAACACCATTTTAAATGGAGAAAAACTGGAAGCATTCCTACTGAAATCAGAAACCAGATAAGGCTGACCTC
>NW_008352325.1:738995-739496 GCF_000622305.1 Nannospalax galili | reverse complement strand
AAACTCTAAATAAGGAGATAGAGGAAGAAACTAGGAGATGGAAAGATCTACCATGCTCATGGGTTGGAAGAATTAATAATGTGAAAATGACCATGCTACCAAAAGTCATTTATAGATTCAATGCAATGCCAATAAAAATCCCCATGACATTTTTCACAGAATTGGAAAAAAACATCGTAAGATTTATGTGGAAGCACAAAAGACTTCAGATAGCCAAAGCAACCCTGAGCACTAAGAGCAATTCTGGGGGGATTACTATACCAGATATTAAACTGTATTACAGAGCTATAGTCATAAAAACAACATGGAACTGGCACAAAAATAGACCTATGGGACAAAATTGAAGACCCAAATATGAGTAAATGCAATTTCATCCACCTGATATTTGACAAAGGAGACAAAAACGTTCACTGGATGAAAGACAGCATGTTCAGCAAATGTTGCTGGCAAAACTGGATCTCCACCTATAGAAGAATGAAACTAAACCCCTATCTTTCACCT
>NW_008352325.1:738702-738918 GCF_000622305.1 Nannospalax galili | reverse complement strand
AACACTGGGAAAAAACCTACAAGATACAGGCGTAGGAAAGGATTTTCTGAACTGGACATCAATTGCTCAAGAAATAAGGTCAAGAATCAACAAATGGGACCTCATTAAAATGAAAAGCTTTTGTATATCAAAGGAGGCAACCAAAAAAGTGAAGAGAAAACCCACAGAATGGGAGAAAATCTTCACCAGTGATATTTCTGACAGAGGTTTAACATG
>NW_008352325.1:704480-738463 GCF_000622305.1 Nannospalax galili | reverse complement strand
GATCCAGTTATACCACTCCTTGGCATATACCCAAAGAACTCATCATATTGCAGAGACACTTGTACATCCATGTTTGTTGCTGCTCTTTTCGCAATAGCTAAAAGATGGAAAGAACCTAAGTGTCTCACAATTGACGAGTGGACAATGAAAATGTGGTTCATTTATATGATGGAATTTTACTCAGCAGTAAAGAAAGGTGAAATCATGAAATTTGCAGGTAAATAGATGGAACTAGAAACTGTTATACTAAGTAACAGACTCAGAAAGGAAAAAAACGACATATGGTCTCCCTCATATGTGGATCCTAGCACCAAATCCTTATAAGTGAATATGTATCCAGACATTACAGGAAACAGGATAATGAAGAGGAACCAGGGAAGTAAAGGAAAAGAAAGAATCTGAAAGAGAAGAACAGTAGAAACCAGGTGTTAACAAGGGAGAGATGGACAATAATGGGGTTCATTTAAGGGAAGGGGGAGGGAAGGATACATATGGAGCCTAGGGGATAAAGGGAAAGAAGGAGCTCAAGATAAGTGGGACCATAGGAGAAGGGTATTATTAAGGGAGAAATGGAAAATCAGGGGCACCTTAAATGGGGAAACCATGGTGGACAGGTTAGACAATGTGAGAGATAAACAATGCCTAGCTAGTTTTAGAAAACCAGAGGGAACCATATTAGGCCAACAACCTACTGACAAATTATACATATGACCAGATCAAAGAATGTAATATATGCATAGGTAAGGTTTATCTGAGAGCATTTGGTCTTTTCCCAAGCTCTATCTACATGGCATATGGTAATTAAAAGTACTAGACTGGTGGAACTAACCTTTGATGTTTAACAGCCATACTTTGAGGCCTGTACTAATTTGGTCAGGGGGACATAAAGGACAGATTTTGCTCCTTGCCCTCCTAGGTCAACTAAGTTCCAGGGGACTATGAACATCTCTCAAAAAGTCCCGTAACTGTGGTGAGTCACCTGTCCTCCTGAGCAAGGAGGCCGTGGAGACCCCACCAGATGGACCTGAACCAATGTCCAGTCTACAAAGACGAGGGTCAACACAGAGGAATGATTTTCTCCTTTCTTCCAAGTGAAGCCAGCCATGGTCAAGCAGGACCTTTGCCTTATCTTCACATAGATGGAACTGGTAAAAGAATGGAGCCAGGGGCTCCTCCCCAGCCCATGTTACCCCTGAGGAACAGATCTTCAAATGACCTTAAGAGTAAAAATAAGTTGTTTTATCTGGGCCAACTGTAGGGTCTTAAACACCCAAAAGGAAAGTATAACTAGAGATTAATGGGGTCAATATAATTTTTAAGAGTCCTTATCTATAGCTAAAGGCTACATAACAAGGAACAATGCCAGACAGGTGGTACCTTCCTTTGAGTTATTGGCCAAGGTGGCTCAAGAGACTCCAGACAGTAACCCAGCATAGAACTGGGAAAAATGAACAGCAGACTCCAATTTTATCTAAAGGAATATTGCCAACTGATTGCTGCTAGATGAGGAACAGCTGATCTTCCTAAAACAAGGATCTCTAGATAGGATGACTAGATTCAGCAGAAGGACATGCACTGGAGAATGGCTGGGGGTGTCAACAACACAGAGGACAGTAAAGGGATGACAGAGGATGTGGGCTCCAGTATGTGGGAGGGAGGAGGTTATGGGAGGGTGCCATTTGGGAAGTGAGTATATAGATGAGTAAGATTGTGTGGGATGTTCTGTATGAGATACACACAGAAAAATCAACAAATTAAAGAAAAAAAGACATATTTGAGGAGGAAGCATAAAAATTTACTTCATATTAAATAGTAGAGGTGATAAACATTACCAGTGAAATCTACCTGATGACTTTATATCCATACTCAGGTACTAAGGTTCTGAGTGTAACTGACTGTGACTAGTAATCATCAGATACATAGAGATTAAAGACACATGTGCAAACATCTAACAGTAGCATTAAAAATGTAGGAAACAGCATATTTTAAAATGAAATAAAGGTCTTCTTTAAAGGGTAAAAACTCATTCAAATTTATATCTTACAGGGTTTATATTGAGTTCAATATTGTATAACTGTATTAATTCAACTGTGAACCTAAAATTTTATAGCCATTTTTGAAAGAGATGTATCCTTGCTCTGGAGTGTGTTACTGAATATGTTAAAGCTGTAATGAAATACTTCTAATCATGTGGTTATTAAATTTTAAAACAAATTAAAAAAATAATTCTTCAAAGCATTAAAAAAAGTTTGTTTTGAGACAGGGTCTCATAATGTCTAGGCTGGCATTTGACTATGTAGCTAAGACTTGCCTTAAATTTCTGATCTTTCTGCCTCTGCCTCCCAAGAATTGGGATTATAGGAAGGTACCATCATGTCTAGCACTGAACATGCACTTTAAGCACTAATGGGGTGAAGGTGGTGAGATCAAAGTTCAGATTGTGCACTGAACATCTTTTCCTTCCCTGTGTGCTCTGCTCTGTATGGTTGCTTGTCATCTTATTTGGAGTGACCACCAGAAGACCAGAAGAAACTCTGGCCTAGTGGTGCCTCACCTTCCCTGGCTCTCCTTATCATAGACCCACGGAGGGCCACAGGGCTGTATCATGATGAGAGAGGCATGATGCATTTTGTTCTGCCTTCAAGATTTGCCTGTCTTTGTGGAGAGAGTTACTAGAAACCACAGGCTCATTCTTTATATGTGTGAATGTTTGCATGTGTGTAGGTGCATGGGTATATGTATATGGAAGTCCAGAGGCCTGAAGTTGACATCAGGTATCTCCCTCAATTACTCTCCATATTATCTACTGAAACAGGGTCTCTAACTGAGCCCAGAGCTCATCAATTCTGGATAGTCTGGTTAGCCAACTTGCTCCAGGAAGACTGTCTCTGTCTTCCATGTGCTGGGATTATAGGTGACCATCACACTTGCCTGGATTTTATGTGGGTGCCGAGGATCCAAACTCTGATCCTCATGCTTGCACAGTGTGGTGGTTTGAATGAGAGTGTCTCCCATAAGCTCAAAATATTTGAATCTTTTGTCCCCACTTGGTGGCACTGTTTTTGAAGATCTTAGAAAGTGTGGTCATGCTAGAGGAAGCATGTCACTGGGGGTGGGCTTAGAGCATTCTTAAGCCTTGCCAGATCACAAGTTATGCTCTGCTTCCTGTGCCTGCTTGAAGATGTGAACGCTTAGCTTCTGTTCCTACTCCAGCTACCTCTGTTACCATGCCTTCCTGCCATGATGGACTCTTGTCCCTTTGGAACTGTAAGCTAAATAAACTCTTCCTTTTATAAGTTTCCTTGGTCATGGTGTTTCTATCATAGCAACAGAAAAGTGACTAATAAAATAATTGGTACCAGAAGTGGGGTGCTGGCTATGAAGAACCTGACCATGTGGGTTTTTGGAGGAATGTTGAAGACTTTGAAGTTTTGGCAAGAAAAGCCATTGATTACTGTAAGCAGAGCTTAACAGGCCATTCTAGTAGGAGGCTGGAAGAAGGTAGTGCTGAGAGCAATGTAGTTCCAGAGGGAAATAGGACTTAAGCAGCAACTGGGATATTTTGGCAATGAGTCTGGTTAGAGCAATGGACTAATTTCTTTGGTGTAGGCTATTTCAGGCAGCCTAACGTAGAAACAATGTTGTGGCTATTAAAGGTGAATATTATGCAGATCTACAATGCAAAAGAGCAAATGGGCAGAAAGAAATGTGGAATGTACATTTTGGACCGAAAAAGAGCACTAGGATAATTAATGTTGGAGCCAAGGCATGTGCTGGAGAGAATCCCTTTGATAAGGAGCTTAAAGTGATTAAGGAAAGCCTAGAGATTCAAACTTAAACAATGGAGAGAGTACCTCCAGGTCAAGACCACACCCAGCTAAGCCTCCAACTTGTGAAAGGAAAATGCTGGTATTTTCTACTCCTAGAAGATCACAGCAGAGATAAGCTTTGAGGGTGGATGAAGCAGGCCAGGGTTCATCTGAAAATTGCAGCCAAACTTGGCAGTATTGTTCACATGGTGCTGGCTTTAGAGGCATGAAAATACAAGAGGGAAGGGGTCATCAGTTCTTCTGTTATTTCAGAGAGCTGTTGAGGCCAGGGGGTGTGCAACAGTGGCATCCCTGTATAAAGAAGGCCCTGAAAGGCCAAGAGAGCCTGATTGGCTACTGCATGAAGCTATGAAGATGAAGCCTGGTTGGCAGTAGAGACCCCAAGAAGACATTTGTAATGCCAGAGCTATAAGACATCTGCCAAGGAGAGCTGCATACAGGGAGTATTACCAGCCCAAGAGAGAGATGTATGTAACAGAGCAAAGTTGGAGAGGCTGAGCCATCTAATCCCTTTGGAAGTAAAATTCCAGAAGTTGGATGTAGAGCTACTGGATTTGGTGTTTGCCCTACTGGTTTTTGGTATTGTTTTGGTCCAGTATTTCCTCACTATGCCTCCATTCCTCCCTTTTGGAATAGGAATGTGTATTTAGTTCCACTGTATGTTGGGAGCATGTAATTTGTCTTTTGATTTCACAGGGGCTTACAGTTAAAGAGATTTCCCGGAGTCACAGAAGAGCCTTTGGACTATGGACTTTTGAATAATATTAAGACTGGTAAAGTCTATGGGGACTTTTAAGGATAGACTAAATGCATTTTCCATTTTATATGGTCATGAGCTTATGGGTGCCAGGGAGTAGAATGTGGTGGTTTGAATGAAAATGTCCTCCATAGGCTCCAAGTATTTGAACATTTTGTCCCCACATGGTGGTGCTGTTTTTGGAAGTCTTAGAGTGTGGTCATGCTGGAGGAAGCCTGTCATGGGGGGGTAGTCTTAAGAGAGTTCTTAAGGAGTGGCCATGCTGGAGGAAGCAGGTCACTAGGGGCAGGCTTAGAGAATTCTTAAGCCTTGCTGGACCTCCAGTCACACTCTGCTTCCTGTGCCTGCTTGAAGATGTGAGTGCTTAGCTTCTGCTCTTACTTTAGCCACCTCTACTGCCAGATGCCTCCATCTCCGAACACTACAGGTGGCCATATCCATTTCCTCTGAGTGAGTTGGGAAGGTTACAGAGGAGGTATAAAGATAGTAAGTCAAGCCTCAGAGCATGTCAATGGGTATCTTAGAGGCCCTCAGGGGACGGCTTAGGACAGCAATGGCAGAACCATCCATTCTCTTAAAGAAATTTAAATTAGTATCCATTCTTTTAGTTAAAAGAAATTTAAATTGAGATTTGCCTGCCTTTACCTCTCCAGTGCCTGGATTAAGGATGTGAACCACCATGCCCTGTCTCTTGTCAATTTGTCTTTTTCCAATAAATATTTTTTATTGAATTTGTGTGTTTCATACATTTTAATCATATTTGGACCCCTTTCCCTACCTGCACCCTCATAGCTGCCCCCCAACCAGATTTCATGCATTTTCTCATATATGTTAAGGCCTCTCAAGCAAAGTTTGTGTCCCCAAATGTCCTTTGGTGTAAATTCATCCACTGGAGTCTGTTCAGCCTATCTGATATCACTCCCTTAAAGGAGACCAACTCTCCCTCACCCGGTAGTGATCAGCTGCCAATCGTTCTTCTAAGGTTCAGGTTTTTTGCCCATTTTCCCAATTCTATGGAGTTTTGTCTGGTTTGAGTTCGCATGGGTCTTGTGCACACCACTGCCCTAAGTTCATATAAGAAAGTTCCCAGAAGCCTGGAAAAGTTTCCCTGTGGTCATCTATCACCCCTGGCTCTTAAGATCTTTCCGGCCCTGCTTCCAAAACGGTCTTTAAGCCCTGGGTGGATGAGGTTTAATATAGGAGTCCTATCCAGGGACATATACTCTACAGTCTCATTCTTTATATTTTGGCTAGTTGTGGCTTTCTGTGTTAATTGCCTTCTGTTGCATGAGGATACTTTGCTGGTGAGAACCGAGAGATGCATTAGTACTCTCTCTACCCCTTGTTCCACTATGTTCCATGAACCTTGTTCCTTAGGTGTCGAGGTTCCATTGTAGATGTGTTATTTGACTAGAAAATTCAGGTCCTTGACGTTTTAATGCACCAAACATGAATGTTTAGAGTTTTTGGAGGTCTTCATTAAACCTTAGTGAATACCTGATTCTCTGAAACATTGTGAAGTATGATTCTTTGTGTGCATCACACATTCCTAGGTATATAGGTGCACATGCACCTGTGTGTGCTCAAGAACATGTGGAGGCCAGACGTCAACCACAGGCATTATTCCTCAGGTGCCATCCACTTTGTTTTGTGAGACAAGGCCTCTTACCTGGCTTGGAGCTTACCAATTAGACTAGGCTGGCTAGCTAGAAAGCCCCAGGGAACCACCCATCTCTGCCTCCCAGCATTCAGATTACAAGTGTATGCCACTAGTCTGGCTTTTCTGTGGGTTCTGGGAATCAAACTTAGATCCTCATAATTGCATGGCAAGTACTTTACAACTGACCCACCTCTCCAGCCCAGGCTTGTGATTCTTTCTTGTGGGAATGAGGACTAGGAAGAGGCTGGCTGAGGTTGTCCTGGTATGTGTGAGCTGCCCCCACATTTCATCTGGCCTTCACATAAGCACTGGAGATTTGAATTCAGGTGCTCTTGCTTTCACAGCAAGCACTCCTTTTAATTAATTAATTATGGTCTTTTTTAGACAGGGTCTCCTTGTAGCTCCAGCTGGCCTAGAACTCTCTATGTAGACCAGGCTGGCCTTGAACTCATAGAGATCAACCTGCCTTTGCCTCCTGAGTGCTGGGATTAAAGGTATGTGCTACCACACCCAGCTAGCACTCCTTTTTTATTTAAAAAATATTTTTTATTTTATGTGTATGAGTGTTTTGCCTGTATGAATGTAAGTGCACCTGTGTGTGTAGTGCCCACAGAGGCAAGAAGAGGGTGTTGGATACCCTGCGACCAGAGCTAGGGACATGAGGGTGCTGGGAACCAAACTTGGGTCCTCTGCAAGAGCAGCCAGTGCTCATAACTGCTGAGCCAACTCTGCAGTCTCATACAAGCACACTTACCCACTGAGCTATCTCCTCAGGCCCAGCTTTTAAACACAGACACAGACATCACAAGCAACACAAAATGAAGAACACTGTATTAATGTTTATTTCTAATTACAAGAAACAGAACATCAGTCCCTTATTTGTACAAAAATACCTGAAAGTTTACAATTAGGTTCACGAGCCGAAGAGCTATGCACAGAATGAAGCAAAAAGCACGCGGGATAAAGGTTTTGTCTGTTAATTAACACCCTCTGCATTCCCTGAAAATGTTTACAAGTCAGGTCATTTTTCCGGTCACTGTAGTTTGCACTATGACATCACAAATCTACGATGAGCTAGTTGCGCCCTCAGAGGCGCAGTGATCGGACAGACTGTCAGGTATTTAAGTGCAGGAAGGAGAAGACAAAACATCTAAGCTGAGGCACATGTTTCTTCAAGGTTTAGCAAACAAAAACACGTTCTGAAACTCTAACACCTAATATAACATAGCCTACCTATTAAACGCTAATATCCAAAGCATTTGGCATTTTCCTTCTTGACTTAGTCCAGGTGGCTACATGGATTTTTCAATTAGAAAAGAAAATCACAGGCAGAGATTACAAAGTCAACAGGCTCCCAAACAACCCTGAGCTGTCCCCTTTACATTCATGTCAATTAAATACAAAAATAAAAGTCAAATGTCCTTCAGTCTCTGGCTAGGGGGCAGGGTGCCCACTACCCTAGGGACTTGGCTGTTTCAGGTGGAATTCCCAGCTGCCTGTGCAAAGGCTGGCGAGCTCGGGGCCACTGAAGTCTGCTACACGCAAGGCGGTTTGCAGCCTCCAACAATTCACTTCGGCTAGAGAAGTACAAAACACTACATCAAACCAGCTACATATAAAATTGTGAACCAGAGTCAAGCCTATATTTTCCTCTTAAATAAAACGCATACTTATAAATATGAAATACACATCCTAGCTGTCTACTGGAGAGGCAAGAAAGACTATGCACTGTGGGGACTGGTCTACAGTAATACGAGATTAAAAAGAAAAAAGAAAAAAAAATCTAGCATTACAAGATTATGCACTGTGGGGACTGGTCTACAGAAATAGAGAAAAAGAAGAAAAAAACCAAAATCTAGCATTTCTTTTTGTATTTTTAAAAATTTTTAAATTTTTTTTTTTAACGTTCTAACCTTAAACCAGTAAAGTGAAAAAAGTAACATGATAAGACTGAAGCATTCATTATCTGTCCCTAAGATAAAGATAAGCAGCCTGTTGCCAGGCACAAATTTGAGAATCATCTCATTGTCAATTCTTTGAAAGATTAACTAGCTGCGAAAGGGAGAGAAATGCAATTTAGCATTTATGCTTAAGAACATGTTACTAAAAAAAAAATTCTTCATTTGTGTAATCGACATGTTGTGGAAACACGGGGAGTGTGGTCTGTGAACTACTACAGTGTTTTGATACTGTGGACTGGCTTGCAGCTGACCTCACAAAATGTCTTCCACGATGTGTCTTCCACGCGTGTCTTCCACGATGCCATCAACCGCAGGGCAATCAGAAGTGGCTCCTTAGGAAGCACTTCCTCTGGGCGGGATTGGCAATCTAGGGGCTAGCTCAGGTTCAAAGGTCAAGTGTAGTGAAGAAAGGGAAGCCTCTGTTCACCACAGTTGACTGTATGTTTCTCAAGGGAGTCCTGTCCACCAAAGGGGTCAGGGTAAAGAAATGACCCCCTTCATGCCTGATAACTCGCTAAGGGGACAAGGAAAGGGTCCTCCAATGGGGCTCTGGGGACCCAGTAACAACTAAAGCCACCTTCTGACTCCTTTCTCAGAGGAGGAAGCAAACGTCATGCTGCTAAAAACTGCCTGATGTTCACAACCACTGTGAGGTACTTCTCACCCAAAGCCAGCAGAGGCAGAACCTCTGCATACCCTGCCCCAGCTGGCTTATGGGGTTTTCAGTAAAACATGGAGCTCATCAAACAAAGGCCCTTAAAGCTAGCCCGTTGTGCCCTCTGCAGTGTTTCCTTATCTTTATCACCAAAGAAGTCCATGGTGACAGAGCACGAGGCCAACCAGTTGACATTTTCACTTTAGATCCTTAGATCCTTTACTCCCCACCCCCTCCCCCCCAAGAGAACTGAAATGACTGAGGCTACTGCAGAGGGAAAAGGCAGCAATTATTCTAGAACAGTGGGCGGCTGTC
Organism: Nannospalax galili; assembly: GCF_000622305.1. Lineage (NCBI taxonomy): Eukaryota > Metazoa > Chordata > Mammalia > Rodentia > Spalacidae > Nannospalax > Nannospalax galili. The sequence continues at coordinate 729,285 of NW_008352325.1, read as the reverse complement.
AAAATGAGAGGCACAGGGCACCCCAGATGGACTATGTGGCATCCATGTTGGGTACCAATGCGTTCCAAGAAGGCTGCCTGACATCAGTCTAAAGCTGAGGTCATTCAGCCATGCTGTGCTGGGGAACAGTGAATTTTCCAAAGTAATGAGGTCTCTTGCACTGTGTAAAATGAGACACTCTAGTAACAAAACAACCAGACATCTACACTACAAACAATGATTACCAGACTGTGGTAGCTTGACTGAGTCCACACAACATGCTGGATGTCGACCACAGTTGACACCTCTGATTTTTTTTTTAAAAGCTTTTCAAGTATAATGGGAAGGGCTACGGTGTCTATAATGTGGGAGCCAAATCCACACTGTGGTGACCTACAGAGGGCAGGACGCTCTCTGGAAAACTTTGGGGACCCACTTACAGTCTGAAGTCTGCCAATTCAAAACTCTTTCCATCTCATCTAAGTTGAAAAGCCACATCCCCTCCTACCATAGGCTGAATACAACATTGACAACGAAGAAGGAGTGCAAAAAAGTGATCAATACAAAAAAGTAAACATCGCAGTTTTAATTGTCAAGATTATTCCAGGGCGAGAGTTCATTTCCAATCACTTCTCTGCGGTTTTCATCCTGCATGGCCTTGTCTAGATGGTCATTCCAGTTCCTTCCCGCATTTGAACTGGATCTCTTCCCTCCCCATTTGGCTGGTGCAGAGGGAGGTGATCCTGTTTGATCCGCAGCAGCAAATTTTTGTGAAGTCCAACAACATTTGATCTTGGTTGGTTGGCACTGATAAAGCCATGTTACTCTGAGTCCCTGGGTGGGAAAAGGTGTGTGCTCTCACCCTTATGCAGGCCTCTCTTCTCCATTCCAGTGTTGTTCCTTCCAGCCTCTGCTAAGAAGACGGTGAGGTCATAAGGCCACTCGGATGCAGTGGTGCTTCAGCTTGCAGGGCAGCACTCCTTTGTTGAGCTGGTAGAAATCGACCAGCTGGATCAGATCAGAGAACTTGGTGTTTCCATCATCCAGGGTGAAGAATGTCTGCCCATCATCCTCGCACTGCAGAGACACAGAAAACACTTGCCTTGTTAGAGGATGTCCTCTTGGGCAGTGACCAAGCACATTTGCCTGTTCATGGCTTTGTTCCTGAGGGACACACTTCAGACTGACAAGGTAGGTCAAGAAACATAGAGGGTGGGGAGGTCAGGGAGCTAGATATCTGTGCTGGGTGCTGCTACTTCACTGTGTGACATTGCACAAGGGGCAAAGGCCACCTGGCATGGCTGGCTGCTCAGCTTCCTGAGATGGTCATAGGGGTTTTAAGCTGTTCTTAGCTCACCAGGCCCAGGAAGCTAAGTTTATCAGCCAATTTGGGTACCTACTATACATAGAACACTCCATAGATTAGACTCTCACTCAGTTCTTGCCATGTGACTCAGTCAACCTCCTGAACAGCCAAAGTTCATGTGACTCCATTATAAAGCAACTATTGTATCACTGCAAGGGATTAATACAATCATATGGGCAAGGCAACTTGCCCAGGGCCCAGGACTATTGGGTAATTATTTCTATGGGATTAGAGGACACCACAGCGTCTTCAAGAAAGAACTATACGTCCACATCTATCGTAGTCCACTGACTTACATACGGTGGGAAAGTCACAATGCCCTGTTCACATGGATAAGAGAAAGTCTGGTAAAGTCAGAACTCTGAGCTCCTGTCCCTTCTACCTAGATGGGGGCAGGCAAGTACTTACTTTTCTTGCCTGTAAAATGGAAATATCAGGAGCCAGCAGGACTGTCATGTTGTTTCCCCCTGGTTCACAAATACTTCCCACAATGTCCACTGTGTCCCTTACTAGCCTGCAGCTTCTAGTCAGTCCAGTCTTGGGATCAAGTACTCTTAGAAAACCCTAGGTTCAATTATGTGAACCAGATGCATCTAGTTCCTTCCAGACCTTTTGGGGCTTTAACTCTGTTCATGTGCAGAATGAGTCTCTGAGTGGAAAAAGAATCTGAACTTGGGTGCATTGCAGGGAGAGTTAAACTATTCTGGACAGTCTAGTAACTGTAAAAAGAAAGAAAAAGGCAGGGAGTTGATGAAAGTTTTCTGTAATGACAAACTGGAAATGGCCAAAGGTAGAACTGCTTTGTGATTCAATGACTAAGTGGAAGGAGAACCCAATTTGCCCTTAGGAGCCACTCAACTATCTGTGAGTTCCTCTAGAGCTCTGAGAAGTCATGAGACATATCAGTTCAAGTTGGACAGTTCCTTCAATGTCAAAACCATGGTATGAGTCCAGCCTTCCTACCTGCACATACTCATGGTCACCATGTCCCTTGGTGATGTTAACCCTCCACAGCCTCCCACCCTTGGACCTATGTTGTCCCTGTCAGGTGGCAGTTGAGTTACGTAGGAATTGAAAGGCCTCAGTGTAACATCACCACTTTCAGCACCATCCCAGAAAAGCCCTATTCCAGGTGCAAACCCACATGGAGACCCTTGAAAGCTGCTTACCTGTGACTGGAAATGCTCTGCTACTGTCTACAATTAATTTTGTTACTTCTTAACTTGGAGAGTACATTAGGAATGGAAACAGAGAACTGAAAAGGAAGGACTGGTTTGAAAACCATCAGTACTTACAGGTAAGATCTGGAAATTTTTTATCTTCTGGTGGTGACACAGTGTGAGCACAAATGCCTTTGGATTACTCTGGCTGTCACGGAGAAGGAAAAGCCTGGAGACGGGAAACCAACAATTTGTTGTTAATTATTTTTAAATTCCCAAATGAACTGCACATATATGCATACTTGCATGTACATACATACACACCTGCTAGACCTGTCTGACAAAAATGAACCTGAAGCCACAGTACTTTGATGCTTGGTACCTGAGTGGCTTTTAGTGGCAACAGCAGACTTAGCACCGAGAAGGTAGTTTAGAAATGTCATTCTCCATTGAAAGGAACCTGGGACCCTTAAAGATATGGCTGAGCTGACATCAGGGCTGAGGTAGGGATACTATAAAGATAAAGCTGTAATGTTTGTATTACAAAGTCAAGAAGTATTCAAAGACTGAAAGGGACATGTCAAAAAGATCAATGGGGCAGCATGGCTAAATTTGGGCATCAAAATAAGTCACAGATACAATGGGTTATAACCCCTGAAATAATAGGACTCCATAAAAACACATAGGCATTAGAAGTAAGCAAATTAATAAGTGAGGGAAAAAAGCTTATATTCAAAGAAAAATTTGAGCACACATGAGTGACAGACTAGAAAAATCCTCACCTGGCTGTTCCAATAGCAGCAAGTGATTAATGAGAAGACCTTCTATGGGCACTAAAGCCAGTGGAAAAGAGTCTCACAAGAAATGGAATATTTACCACTTAAAGTGTCTTATTCTTAATATTTACTTTTTATAAAAGGGAAAACATTAGCTTGATGGTACAGGAACCAGATAGAGACCATCTTCATCCAGTATTCAGACCACCACCATGGGGATGAGCCAAATGGACCACAGAGATGCCAGAGAGGCTCTTCATCCCTTTCCTGCAAGTTCCTGCCCAAAATGTATGAGCCAACTAGCCATGGAACACGGCCCAGAGCAAACCCAGACATAATCCATAAGAACTGGCTTCTGCTCATAACAGCAACTGACTGTGACATCCGTTAGGAAAGACAGAGTATCCAAGATTACGGAATCTTTTCCATCTGTTATAAAGAATGAAATGAGGACTGCTTAAATAAGTGTGTAGAGTAACAACGGCAGTGGTGTCAGCTTCCTGATTTTTATAATGCCACTGTAGTCATATAAGAAGTCCCGATTTTTAGAACTTCCACACAGAAATAACTAGGAATAAAAGGAAATCAATTATTAAAATGACAGAGTGACTGTGCTTTCCTTCCAACAACTGGAGTCTTGGGTGAAGTATATACCAGAGTTCACTGCATTTTTCTTGCAACTTTGAAATAGTGACAAAATAAATTCTGAAAGAGAACAGCCCAGAGAGGCCTACCCAGAATCATGCATGGCCAGGCCCAGATGTGTGTGCTAAGATAGTTCATGTATTAAGAAGGAAGAAAATGTCTCAGAGTCCCAGAGTCAATGATATGAAGAGGAATTGGCTTGAGGCATTGGACCAAACTACTGTCTTAAGCTGTATCTAACCAGCTGCTGAACTGTGATGTTAAAACAAAGCAGTTAACAGGACTGAGTAAGCCACGCTTGAAAGGCAAAACAGATTCATTTACTTCTTAGTTCCTTTAAAACACAACTATCTGTCCTGATTCTTCACAAAGCTCCACACAGTACCTAACTCTATCACCGGCTCTGCATAGTATTTTGCAGGAACTCGTACTCCTCAGAATTTGCACACTTTGGAAAATATCATTTCATGGCTTGGTACGGCCAAGCTTGTGAGGAACAACCCTGTTATGGACCCAAAATCTGCCACATGTTCCTCTTAGATGCAGAATCTAGAATTAACAATATATCTATGTCTGTATCCCTAGCTAACACGTTAAATCAATGAAATAGAAGGGGAACTATTTGGTGGGGGAAGGAAGGCTCTAGTAGGAGTGGGAGGAACCACAGAAGGTCAGGGGCAAATATGAGCAAAGTATAATGATATATATGCATAAAATGCCATGAAGAAGCCCATTATTTTTTGAATAAAAGAAAAAATATCTTGGATGCTGTTAGAACAGGCTTCACTGCAGGGTTGAGCAGATGCACTGGACAGAACATGGTTACTATGTGGCAGAAACCCAGCAGCTTAGTGAGCTTCTGTTCTAAGCAGAGGCAAGACCATTCTAGTCTCAGTCACTTAACCACCTGCTGTTTCCATCTGCAAATAGGGAGCTGGGGGCAAAGGTGAGGGCAAAGGTGAAAGTTTGCCCTGGGCTGGGAGGGGCAGGCTACAGATCATGCTGTTCCCTCCCAGCTGGAGCATAGGACTGACCCCTGGTGACTGTGAGGCTACCCTATGGCTGGGTTTTATCAGCAGCTCCTGGAGGCTGTCCATCTGGGATGACCTTGAATGTGAACCCAGAGGAACATAATGGCTTCTGAGTTAGCAGGGAGCCTAGATTTGCCACTGTCTGGCTTCACAGCCATGATTCTTTATCTGCAAAAGGGGATGACACCCTTTGTGCATGGCCATTTAGAAGACCATGGTTGAGGCACAGATACTGTGCAGTAGTAACATGAGCTGCACAGCTGCTTCGAGTGCAGCCATAACTGGACATTACAGAGATCAGGCAATTTCAATGAGTCACAATTGTGAGAAAAGGTCTAGTAAGGAGTAAGGTTTGTTATGCAGTAGCTGTCTAGGTTAGATAGCTGTGAACAGGACTCAGGAGGAAGAGCAGCAGGAGCCAGGCTGAGTTCTTACTGTGTGGTGAATACAGCCAGGAGTCCACTCACTGAAGACTGAGAGGCCCAGGCGAGCTGCTGCTGATAACTAGTAACGGCACAGCTTCGATAGAACTATTTCAAATACTCATTAATTCTACTAGTTTCACAGAGATGCTGGTGGCCTATTTCAGGATGAGGGAAGTAATGGCCTTCCCTCAAGGTCACATAGGCATACTGGGAGAAGCCCCTGGTTCAGTGTGAAAAACAGAAGAGCTATAGAAACCTTCTTGTACAGGGATACTGCAGGAATTCCAGGCACAGCACCTCACCCTCTGGGAGTAGAAAAGCTTCAAGGCTTGCCAAAGAAATTTCCTTCCAAAAGACAGAAGGGCATGGAGGGCAGACGAAGGGGAGATATGGAGGTGGTGCTAGTGCAAAAGACCCATAGGTCCAGTGTGTGGGGGCAGGAGCCCTGTGGGTTAGCAGAGGGGTAGACAAAGTTACGTTTGATCTTAAGGTCATTCAAGAAAGTTCTGGGTAGGGCTGTGGGCAGGAAGGCAGGGAGCTTAGTGCAGGCTGGTGTGTGTGAGCAAACGTATCTGCCAAAGGGACAGGAAACACTTTCCCAGCATCTGCTATTCCTGCTATCTTTCAAAGTTTCTTTCCATTGTTTCATTCTCTAAATTGGCTCCCCTTCATTTACCACTACAGGGACCAGAAAAAATTAGAAATACATTGATTCACCTTATTTTGCAAACACATTTTCCTGTCAACCTTGGAATTGGGTTGAGCAGTCCCAGTGCCCATGCCCGGCTTGGCCCCACTGTCTGCACTCCCAGTGTGGGATATGAGCTAGACATGAAGATGGAGTCAGTGGGTAACAAAGACTCCAGACTTCCTTGTGTGTAAGAGAACTCAGCGTTTGTGAAGGCCTGGGCTACTTACAAGGCTGACAGGCTAGAAGCTTTGCTGACTGTGATAATACTCCAGAGCAAATTGAAAGACAGGCCTATATAGTTTGCTGGGTGGGGGTGGGGGTGGGGAGCTGATCCACAGTCCCAAAGTTCATGAGACTGAGTTGTAACCCGCAGTGTGGGCTCCTTAGGGTGGCCAGGGTGAGCCTCACCTCAGAATCACCCAGGAAACTTATGAACACAAATGCTCCCCACATATCCCCTGAACCTGAGACAGTCTTGCTGAAGCTCCTTTCAAACACAAATGTTCCTCACATATTCCCTGAACCTGAGATTGCCTGCTTCTCTAGACAAAGATTCACCAGAGACGCCCTGTCACCACCCTTGGGGCAGGAGGGAGGGGCACTCAGTGAGTACAGCACAGATCCTGTGGATCCTGAATGTCTGTCCCCAGAGTGTGACATCATCTCATAGAAGGACCAGTATGATGGCATCCTTAATGAATTCCACAGACAGTACAGTTAACAGCAACACCCCTGGAACATTCCAAAATCCACTTCTTATGGGGCTCAGAGGTGTAAGTGGGTGCAAGATGATAAACACACATTCTTAAAAAATAATACAAAGGGAGATTTCAAATGTTAGATTTTTTTTTCTCCTTAAGACGCCATAAACCTTAGAAACCAGAGAAACATGCTTTATATAGTAGGAGAGGAACCATTTTTGATAGTTTCAAAGAGACCTGTCCTGAATCAAATGAGACCTGTTCTTTTAACAATATCTGGAAGTAATAACTCCAAATGTATCTGGGTCTAAATTAAAACAAAAATAATAATGAGCTAAAGAAAGAAAAAGAGTGAGAGAGAAAATACAGGACAGGGTGTGGGGGAGGAAGCATTGCTGGGGGCCCAGCCCTTCAATATCAAATAGTCATCTATCAATACTTACATTGCCAAGACACTGAAAATATTTAATCTTCATGAATACACACACTTATACAGGGATAAGTAATTCAATGACCAAGAAGTAAAAAAAGAGAACAAGAAGCTAAATTCCTGTACTCTCAAACTTGAATAGGTAGTATCAATGTAAACTCCTAAATTATTTTTGTTTTCCAAAGAGCCCAGGGCTTAGAAGTAGCTCATGGTACACGGCTGGCCTAGCAGGCTAAGGCCTGGCCCATGCTGTTGCTTTGTTCACTAAAACCACCTAAAGCTTGTGGCCTCCAGACACCTTTTTCTACGAGAAAGAGTCAGGGCTCCTAAACTCATTCGTTCATCAAGGTGAACTTTGATCAAGTTGGACTTTGGTAGAATCATTTCTTTGGTCTGTTCTCGTAAGCAGATGTTTGTGCACTACTCCCCAGGAAAAGTCACACAACAGGAGTCAATTTTTCGGAAAGGGGTCCAAAGGCCCGTGTGGGGCACACAGAGCTGCGAGACACTGGACTGAAGATGAAGCAAACACACAGACATTAAGTTCAGACTGATAGTTTAACATAACAGATACACTGGTGCAAGATGGCAGGACATCAGCTCACTGTAAACACTGAGAAAGCTTTTTCAGGAAATCAAATATCTGAGTAGGGAAAGAACTTCAGCTAGTAAATGATAAAGCAGTAACAGGACCAGAAATAACAATTTTGGAAGGTGTAATGAAAGGTTGAGGGCATAAGGATGGGGAGACTCTCAGACGGTGTTCAGAGCTGCTGCTCCACAAACTGCTTCCCTTGAGGCAGCAGAGCACACAGTCTTCTCCCTGAAGGGCTCTCAAGCAAGCCCCCCACCCCAAACCTCTAACATCACTTTCCAGGAAAAAGGTAAGCAAAAGAACTTATGAAAAAAACAAAACAAAACAAAACCCACAAACAACAACAATAACAAAAATGCGTAAGCATTTAGAAAGTGACCTGTTTCGACCAACAACAGATGTGAGGGAAAGAAAGGTGGAAAATAAGGTGGGAAGAACTCTATATTCGGGACAAGATAGGTCAGAATCACTTCTGTCCTTAACTGGGCAAGGCCAGCATATTTTGCCTCTGAGCTGGTTTCTGCAAGGCAGTTTTAGGAGCGAGGCAGAGCATGTGCCTAGCGCAGAGAGACCTCTACAGAGCACAGCTCTTATCCGTGGATTTTCCTTACCCGTCCACGAGACCTTGCTGTTTGATGATCCTGTGAGATTCCTCTCTGGAGATACGGCCATGGAACCAGTGCTGGGTCCTGTGAATCACTGTCGGGGTAGAAGAGAGAGCGGAGAAGAAAACATGGCTTCTCTGCACAGAGCTTCCCCAAGAGCCCAAGAGAACAACTCTGATAAAACTCAGAGCTCAGCTGCAGGGGCATGGTGCACTGTGCCTGAGCCCCTGTAACAATCAGGGAGATATGGAGGGCAGGGCTATTATTTTTATACAACAATATGAGCAACTTGCCACACTTACCTGAATTCAGGGTGGAAGGGTGAAGGGGACTTTGGCTACTCAGGATATTCATCCTTGTGCTTCGCTTCTGCAAAAGAAATGCCCACCTTAGTATCAAAGATGACAGACTTACACACGAAATGACCCACTGCCCAGCCTCAGGATAGGGTGGCTGGGCAGTGTCCCAAGAATTTTAACCCCGATGCTACCGCCTGACAGTTGAAAATAAAGAGCTCATTAGCCACGGTGGCAAAAAACAAAAGCGAATACTTCCTGGTGTATTTCTAGCCAACCCAGCACTAAAAAAGCAAAATGTTTCTCACCCAAAAGACCTACAGTGAAAATCCTGAGAATCTCAGCCGAGACGCACAGGCTATTAGATTAAACTCAGGTCTCAGAACACTGCTCTCCAGAATCCCTGTGCTGCAGACTTTTGCTTTTTCCCACACCACAGCTTAAGGACTGGGGCTGTCTTCCAAGCACAGCCCTAAGCTGGTGTTCTGCATATGGTGTTTAAATTTCAGGAAAACCTGAGATGGGAGGTAGTCTTCCCATCTGCAGAGTCTGGACTTGAGCCTGGTGAGACAACTGTCCCCTGGGGAGTCCGATGCGAACATCTGTGAGTTCCATTCAGTCCTGGCCCCATGCCCTCGACAGACAGCCAATAACAATCTATCAGCAAGAATAGCTCTACCCAACAGTCAAAGAGGACAGAGAGCTCTGCTTCCCCCTTCTGCCCCTTCCGAAGAGTCAGCGGGTGGGGGTGGGGTGATGGGGGTGGTGGAGGGGGTGGAGTGTCTGCTGGCTGACAGTATGCAGGGCTCAGGGAAGACTGTTTCCTGCAGTTACTATGATGCCTTGATCCCACCAACACCCATAGAGACATTCTCCGACGAAAAGCTGGGTGTCTTTGTGTAATCAGTTTCAACCAGATTTAGTTAGTGCCTTACCCGCCAAGCATGGCCCTCTTCTAGGGCAGCACTCTGGGCTTCAGCCGGATTGTCGATCACTCTTCCGGTTTGTCCAGAAAAATCCATTGCAACCAGAGAGTTCTCAGAGACACTGCGCTGCAAATGAAAGACCACAAGTTCCAAAATGCAGGAAAATCAGCCACTGCAGCATGCTGGTGATCCTGGCATGAATGCGTCATAAAGACACCAGGAGGGGCACTAACAGAGCCCAGTTCCCGAGTTCAGCTTGAAAATTAAATGATTAGAGGGGAACTGAAATAAAAATGGCTTGAGGTTTTGTGAAAGAAAGGAAGAAAAAGAAAGAAAGAAATTAAGAGATAAAGGAGGGGGGAGGGAGGAGGGGAGGCTGAGGGAGGAAGAATGAAAGAAAGGTTTCAAATTTCTCACAGGACTTAAGGCTGCAGGGGAGGACCCCTGGCCAGTAGCATTTGTACTGTGTGGCCCTTTACTGCTGTTCTAACCTGTGTTTAAACACAGTCAGGAAATGGGAACGGTAAGGGCCTGAGCTTTATCCTCACTGTAGACTTTGGGGAAGCAAACAGCAGGCTGTTTTGTGGCATTGTTTTCTTCTATGGGAACAGGCACTGAATGCTTTTAAGGTCGTATTTTGAGAGGATGACATACTTCTGCACCTCTGGGAAACAGAGTGCACACATAAAACATACTAGGGATCATTACTCTCTCAATACTCTCTCCAGGAAATGACTACAGCATGAAGGGCAACAATCTCCATGGGTCTAATGGCTTAAAGGAACAAAGCCAAAGATAAGAAAAAGGGCTCCTGAAGAGTTGGAGGTAAAGCCCTTCATGTAGTCCCGGGCAGAGGCAGGATGGGGAGGGGGCCTGTCTTCCTGGAGTCATACTGCAGAGACCACAAAACACTCTCCTGGAAAATGGCCCATGTGGGGTATGCTGAAACAAAGTGCACATAGCACATGGTGATGTGGTGGCTGAAAAGGCCCTTGACTGTGGTGAGTCCTGAGTCTACTTACCACAGGGGTAGAGAAGGGAGACAGCAAGGCCTTCCTCTGCTGAGGGATGCGATAGTTCTGGTACAGAAGCATTCCATACTGAAGGGGAAAGGCCAGAGTCAGTGCCAGTACCCAAGAGCTCCCATGGCCCCAGCCCAGAGTAAACCCCACAGCTGGGAGGGCAATGTTGACACTGAAGAGCTAACAATACCCAGCCAAAGGCCCCCAGGGGCCTAGCACATTCAGCGTGGCGTATGTCTGTCAGTTCTGCCTCAGAATTCCTCTTATCCCGGAGGAGAGGGATGCTGACTGCCCTGGGAATGTTGGGGAGGGGAGCAACACGTATCATAAAGGTAAGATCAAGAATTACCTTTATTGAGTTCTGTATGGGTCAAGTACTGTACTAAGTGGTTTGTTTCATTTGATCCTCTCCGTTTTTATAAGCTATGCCCTACCATTAGCCCCACTTTACAGATAATGGAACTGAAACACAGAGAAATGAAGCAAATGATCCAAGGCCATGGCAAGGAGAATGTTCATAGTCAGTTCCAAAGCCAGTCTCCATAGGACAGAGTCTCCTATGCATTGAACGACCCAAACAACACTCCCCAACTAGTCATTCAAAACACCAACTTTGAAGACTTAAAAAAAAAATAGCCAGGAAGAAGAAATAAAGTTATCAGGGGGATGCATCGTTCTCTTGACCTTGCTTCATGGGATGCAAGCTCTGTTGTATGTAGCTCTTGGTCCTAAAGCACACACTCTTTTCTAAAGTGTAAACATGTACAACATGACAAAATCGGCTGTCATGGTATAATTGTACTCCTGTGAGAGGAGAAGAGAGAGGACAGGTCAGGACAAATATCTGTAGTAAAAATCATGAAACTTCCAACAGTTGAGAAGACACCAAACTACAGATTCAAGAATACATGTCTAAACTCAGAGACATCACTAAAAAATGCTAAAAACAAAACAAAAGCAAAGAGAAAATGTTAAAAGAAAACAAAAACATTATTTCAACAAAGGCACTAGCTGACATTTTTTATTGTAAATGATAGAGACTCAAAAGAGAAGGGAGTGGTGAGCAGGCAGAGAAGAAATAACTGCCAGAACTAGTAAGAAGCTCCTCCATAGCAAAGGCCTGACTACGACAGAGACAGGTCTACACTGAAGGGGCCGCTAAGCCGAGTTCTCCACAGAGAAGAATGCACTTTCAAGAAAAATTAAAGTGCAAATATGTGGGTGAGGAAAATAAAAACAGGCTACGAAACAGCAGCAGCAACATGTCTTCAGGGGCCTCAATGCAGAGAGAATGATTATTCACAGGAACATTTAAATGAGTGGTGAGGGAAATGGAGTAAACCTTTATGTCAGCTTGAATGTGGTGAAAGGATTAAATCACACAGCATTTTAATAAGTTACAAAGATGCATGCTGTGGTGCTAGGGGAACCACCAGAAAATAGTAAATGAATGTATAAGAAATGGGCCAACAGGGAAAACAGAAATGAAAATACTTGATATAAAAGAAAAACTATGCAAACATTAATTAAACAAACAGAGGTAGTGACACTAACATTAGACAAATAAGACTTTAGGGCAAGAAACATCACTGGAGACAATGAAGCAAATTTCACCATGACACAGACTGCTAAACCAGTTAGCTATAAATATGCTAAATATGCCAAACTTCTGAGGACTTGCTAATGCATACACTTAAACTGTTCACACATTAGCATTTATTTGTCTGTATACAAGTCTTCCTCAGTAGCTGTGGAGGGAATTGGTTCCAGGACTCCATGCAAACACTAAAACTGACAGTATGTGCATAGAATCTATGTACATCTTCCTGTGTACTTTAAATCATCTCTAGGTTACTCAGAATATCTACTTTGTAAATGCTGGGAAAAGTTCTTATACTGTATTGTTTAAAGAATGATAAGAAAATGTCTGTACATATTTATGTGTGCACATGTGGAAGCCAGAGATGGGTTTAGGTGTCTTCCTCTGTCACTTTCGGCCTTAGTTTTTCAAAGTCTTTCACTGAACCTGGAGCCTGCCATTTTGGCTAGGTTGGCTGCCCAGCAAGCTGCTGGATCTGCCCTCTTCCTCGTGCTGTGGTTAACAGGTGCATGCTGCCATGCCCAGCCCAGCTTTTTATGTGAATGCTGGGCAACCAAACTTAAGTTCTCATACTTGTATTGACAGTACCCAAGGACCCACTTCCCTAACCCTCAAATATAGCTTTTTAAAAGAATCTTTTCTATCTGTAGTTGGTTGATTCTGAGGATATGAAACCTGAGGATAGGAAAGGTTGCCTATATACACACAAATGTGTGTTCATATGTGGTATGTGCTCATGTGTGTGTGTGTGTGAGGAAGCCAGAAGTTGTTGCTAAGTGTCTTCATTAGTCCTTTTTTTTGTTTAACTTTTGAGATAGGGTCTTTACTTGTAGCCCCAGCTGGCTTTGTAGACCAGGCCGGCCTTGATCTCACAGAGAGATTAAAGTCATGTGCCACCACATCTGGCTATCAGTCATTTTTTGAAACAGGGCCTCCCACTAACCCATTGGTTAAACTGGTTGGCCTATGAACTCTAGGGATCCTCCTTTCTCTGTTTCCCCAGAACTGGGGTTGCAGATGTGTGCTGCCATGCTTGGCTGTTACCGATATGCTAGGGCTTTGAACTCATGACAAGGACTTCATGAACTGAGCCATCTCCCCAACCACAAACATCTGTCTGTCTGTCTGTCTGTCTGTCTGTCTCTGTGTGTGTGTGTGAGTGAATGTGTAAGTAAATGGAGAAGTGCAAGTAATGAGTTGAGCCTGCTCTAGCTCCTGAGAGGTAACCTCTTGAGTAATCAGAATGGCCTGTCTGATATTAGTGTTTAAGTAATAGGTAGGTAAGTTTATTTCTTTATGCAAAGATAACCCAAAGGCTTAGAATCATGGTCAAAGAATGCTTTAGGGAATGCAGCTCCACTTCAGGACTATAAGACAAATTTAGGAGGTGCTTTCTAGCATGGGTGAGCCAGAAGCATGTGGGAAGCACTTCCTGCTTAGGATAGATTTAATGAAAAGGAATCCATTAAGCCCAAGTGGGCTCAGCCTTCTGGGAGCCCTGTGGTTTAATGGGCCCATGTCCCTGGTTCATATGTGACATAGGACATTTATAGGCTCCAGCATCTAGCTGGGCATGTGAGACCGTACTCTTGTCCTTTTGTATCATGGGGGGCTGGCAACAATCCATGTGGTGGCTGCTTTGCCTGACAAGTTCCAGCAAGCCAAGGGTGGGAGCAAGTCTTTGCTGTCACAAGCCACTGAAATTGGGGGATTTTTGTTTGCTAATTTGTAATAATCTAATATACCACATTGTTTGAGCATGTCTTTTCTGTTTGTCCTATTGGGCAGTTATAGATTTTGCCTTGAAAGGGAAAAGAATTCTGCTATGAAAATCTTTGAGAATCACTAGATTTGAAAGATTACCTCACAGGGAAAGAGTACAAGGAAAAGTCCTAAATCCACAATGCTTCCATTTCAGATTTGACAAATTTTGGAGAGAAAGGGAGAAAGGAAAAAAAAAAAAGCGCCAACTGCCTTAAGGTTTGTCAACTGATTTGCCAAGTTGGATAATTAACAGAGACACAAAAATTAACTCAAAGCTTCTACTTGGTATCCACAATATTTTATAAAACAAAGAGTATTTTAACTACAACAGGTAAGATGGCCACAATCTCAGACTGAAGGATTAAAAAGGTAAATACATCATCATCACAAACACAACTGGCTTCAGGTCAAACTTTTCAAACTGGCCTTGCCTGTTTCATTTTTGCCATGAACTGGAGATCAATTCCTTTCAGTGACTCACTTGTTCAACAGGATTTTCTGTGTGGAACCTCAGTCTAAGTCTGGGCATTAAAGGTATGCATGTGAGTGGGAGTGTGTGTGCACATGAAAACACATGAGCCACCCAAGTCATCCTGTGATTGCCATCTTGGGCACACTTGGGCTCCACCGGACCCTTGCCCTCTTTACACCTCAGCATCTGGAGGCCTGGGACTTGACATGGAGCATGTACTGAACAGGCACTTTGCAGAGTGAGCCATGTGTCTGTGTTCTGCTCAGTCTTCAGGTTGCTGAGATGACACTGCTCCCCACATGCCGCTTCACAGCCACACTGAGCTTCCTTTGTTTGCCACAGGCTTTCACTACCATCTCAGGGCTCTTGTAGAGGCTGCTCCCTGGGCGTCTGGGTGGTCTGCTGTCTTGTGGAACATGAACCTAACTGCCTTTTCTGGGTGGGGTAATCTAAAACCAAAGCAACCACAATGGCAGGCTCTTGTGCAGACGCAGCAAGACCTCCTTTTACGGGCGTGGGGTGGTGGTGGTGGTGGTGGTGGTGGTGGTGGTGGAATTCTATGTCAGTTTCAGAAACTTTTAGAAAAGGGGTGAGAACAGGAGAAATAGGTGCTAATACTTCTGGCACAGCCCCAAGTGCGTCTAAGAAATGACTCAACAATATAATAGGCAGGGGTAAAGAACAAAATCCACGTGCTAAACTCAGGAAGTCTGTATCGCTGACTACAGCAGTACTAGGTTTCTTATACATGGGCCTAAGCCATTAGGCTTTTTCACTTTTTTAAAGGAAAAAAACCTGGGCAAGCACTTAAAATGTTAAGACAGTCCTTCATTAATTTTTAAAACAAGGTTTTCCTTCCCCAAAGCCCTATGGTTGTAGGGTGATGTAAATTTCCACTTCAACTCTTCTGGCACCATGTCCACTAACCAGAAACAGTAATATGACAGTCTTAGAGACGGTAGAAGGTGACTCTTCATGAAGACTCAGGATTCTAGGGTGTCCATGTTCATACATGTAATAAAACAAGGAACTTTCCATGTGTTCTTGCTACCTCCAGATGACACAGATCTGCTTTTAGCAGAGAGAAGTGTCTGAGCGAGTCAAGAACCTCTTGTTACACACTACAGACCAAAACCTTCATGTTTAGCATGAGAAGACACAACTTGATATTTTATCTGTGCTGCTGGGATACTGTGCAGGCCCAAGGGGAGCCTGCAATCTGTTGTCGAAAATCCTCACTTAGTGATTTTCTCCAGTGGACCAAGGGAGACGTTGGCATTTCCATGACACGCAGCAGCCACCAGGAAGTGTGGCACCAAGAAGGGAGAGGGTGGATGCGCTTGCTGATACGGGTATGTAATTCTAGCTGAGGGGAAGCTGAGGCAGGAGGATCACAAATTCAAGGCCTGCTTCGGTTACAGAGTGAGTTTAAGAGGGCTGGGATATAGCTCAGTGGTATAGTGCTTGCCTAGCATGGGCTCAATCCCTAGTTCTGCAAAAGATAGACCGACGGACAGACAGACAGATGCACAGACTGATGGATGTATGGACACACACATACAAAGCCAGAGACACAAGTGTAAACTGGCATTCTGTGAGCCTCTACAATTTTCTGAGGGCCCAGAAATCCCTGTCTTCAATTGAGGGAGAGCAAAGTGGAAAGAAACATGGTAACGTATGGTAAGGAATGACAGAGCTATATATACATCTCTCAGAGCCTGCTTGGGAATGACCAATGACTCTGGGGTACAAGGAGTTAGGACTGAGACAGAAAAATTCTACTGTAAGCTCCCTGGAGACTGGCTTCTCTGAAGACTAGCCTGGGTGTGGCCCAGCCTTCTGTAAGAGCCATGCTTCAAGACGTTTCCTGAAACCTGTGGAATCTGTGCATCACTGGATCATATGACACCCGCAAAGTGGCTGGGACACTAGAATTCTGTTCCGAGCACTTGAGAGGCTGAGGCAGGGGGATCTCAAGTTTGAGGCCAGCACAGGCCACATAGAGACCCTGTATCAAAACATAACAGAACAACATAACAAAATAAAACAGTAAGTGAACATGCAATTGCCAGGGCTCTCAGGGAGCACAGAAAAGCACAGTACTTAGGAAGTGAGCTCAGGAGCCTGAATACCCCTCTCAACCTGCCTCTGCCGCAATCCAGCGGCCACACCTGCAGCCTCAGTTGTCACCTGTGAAAGAGAGATCAGGATACATGGGCACAAAGCTGCTAGGAGGGAAGATGGAGTTTGGGTGTAGAGGACAAATGTTCACAACAGGCGTGTTGTCATGTTAGCATTAATACTATGCAGCATCTCAGGATCTGCACTAAGGACAAAGCAAATCAGTGTCACCGTCAGTTCCCGTGATGAATCAGGTTACGGTTTTCACTCATGGTACAGTGGCTAAGAACTGGAACCTGCTAGCTGGATTTACAATGGACCACCCTGCCTAATAAAATGTATCATTTTACAGGGCATACTACCATTTTTCCATTTCCTTTTAAAAAATAAACTGTTCATTTGTGTACACACACACACACACACACACACACACACACACACACACCCCAAACATACAGAAGTCTAAAGGTTTGTCTGTGGCCTCTGTCCAAACTGGCACTTATTTGTTTCCTAGTAACCTTTCTTTTCCTTGCATAACAAAGTCAAATACAGACTTTGATTTTGTCTGCTGCTCCCCCACAAAAATATAGGACATTCTAATACTGTTATATACTGTTTTATAATTAACAGTTTTTCTAGCACAGAACAGATATCAATTTCTCTCTCCCTCTCCCTCTCCCTCTCTCTCTCATGTGTGCATGTGTGCTCGCTTTCTCTCTTGGAGAAAGGGTCTCTTTATGTAGTTCAAGCTGGCCTTGAACTCATAATCTTCCTGTCTTCACCTCCAATTGCTGGGATTCTAGTCATGTGTATCACACTTGGAAATCTCATTATTTTAATACCTACAGAGTATTTCTCTCATGGCTGGCTGGCATCCTAACGATAGTCTTAGAAATGAGAGTAGTCTACTGCTGGGGAAATTCCTCACCCTTTGATGCTCAGGGGACATGTGTAATTCTAGAGGCACTTTTAGATGTCTTCACTGGTTGGACAGCTTTTAGAAAAAGACCAGTGATGCTGCTAAATGTCCTATAATGTACAGGGCTCCCCTATATCCAACCTGAACATTCCTGAGATCTTATCTAGAAGGATGTACGTCTACAATTGATTAATCAGTTCTGACTGAACAGTGGAAACATCGTGATGTGTTCGTGCCAAGACAGAGCCACATCCAGTTGAGAAGTGGCCACCGCAGCCTCCAGATATGTACCTTGAGGAGTCTGAACGCAGTCATCCAGCATGCTCGGCTTTGTTCGTCCTCAGCGCAGAGCAGGCGCAGCTCCTTAGCCTCATTTCTCACTTTGTTTGGCTACAGGAGAAAAGACAATCTCATCAGGCAATCGTGAGTAAATACACACACACACCAAATGTTAGAGAGGGCTGCACTTCCCTCAAACCAAGGTAGTCGGTAGGATGGCACCCAAGCAGAGAGCAAAGCAAGCGGTACATTTGTCCCTTGTAGAGTTTGTCCACCTACATGCTTGACAAGTCTGTACTAAGGACTAGCCATAGACTAATTCCAACCTAGCTTCAGTTCTTATCCCTTAGCTGAAAAAGACTCCCTCTGATTAGGGATTTCAGAGGAGCCACACACAGTAAAACCAATCCTCACAAGGGCTAAACATGGTAAGCACACAGCACAGAGGAAGCGGTCTAGTGCTGTGGTGGGAACACTGGCATTCATGAGGACAGCTGCCTCCTGGTTACAGAAAGACCTTCAAAAAGTCACCTGAGACAGCCCCAGGGTAAGGGGCCCTGGGGGCAGGGGCTAGCTGGCAGAAGGGAGAGCCTCTGAGGCTCCTGGAGGGTCTGGAGGGTCAGGTGGCTTCAAGGCCGGCTACAAATCTAGACCAATGACAGCACTGAGAAGGGGGCTGAGGTGTTGCTGAGGACACAAGGGATGTCGGGGCAGGTCACAGTTCCTGTAGCCATGGAGAACAGACAGATGTACCTAGCAGAGGTAGAGGACCACGTGGCAAGTGAGGAGGCTGTCACAGGGGTACCTGACCCAGGGCTTCCATGTGAACCCTCTACTCCAACTCAAAAACAGTGCTGGTGGAGAAGCAAAGACTTGGCTGGAGGGGTGAGGGGCCACCAGGCACTTTGGAAGAAGTGTGGGCTGGAGAGAAAGAATGGGTACTGGCTGCCCAGCTCCACCTCCAGCCTTCCCAGTTACAGGAGTCTCCTCTTAATCCCCAGTGGATGCCTAAAACCATAGGCAGTATAAATAGCCCTATAAGCAAGTACTTACCAATCACCAATCAGATTTACAGTGTGGTGAGGTAGGACAGACACATTTTGTTTTTAAATTTTTCAGATACAAGATTCATTATTAACATCCATCTTAGCAACCTTAGTATAGGATTTTTTTTTTCTTTCCTTATGAGTTTCAGAGCTTACACTGTCTTAGTTGAATCACTGTAACACCACAGTGCTCACTCTGGTAACAAAGATGACTACTAAGTGACTAATGGGCCTGTAGGGTACACAGAGTGGATACCCTGGACAAAGGCAAGATTCATGACCCAGGCAAGGTAGAGAAGGGCAGTGTGAGGTTTCATAACAGTACTCAGAACATCATTCAATTTAAAGCTAATAAACTGATTATTTTTGGAATTTTCCATCTAGTATTTTTAGAGCGCAGTTGACTATGGGTAACTGAAACCACTGAAATAAAACTGAGGCTAAGAACTGCTACTGTGCTTGTGACCAAAAGAGGATTCAGTGAGCCAGATGTAAGAAGCTACTGTAGGATGGAATTTTCTCTGTTGCAGGCCAAGGAAGGGCTCTGGGTTCCCCTCAGGATGGGACAGGGGCTTTGGCTGATGAGCCAGCATACCAGCATGAGCTCCGAACACAACTACTCACTGGCTCCTTTGACACAGGCAAGGAGGCCGACTTAGTTCCCACCTCAAAAGCCTCCATGAAGATTAAATACGATAGTGGTATTAAATCGTTAGACAGTTGTGCACAGTAAGTGTTCGGAAGACAGCTACTGCTGTGCTTATCAATCCTGCCACAAATTCACCATGGGGAGAACATGGCTTTGTGTGCCCACAAGTAGGCATGGACATGTACAGCTGTGTACACAAATACATCCATGTGCATATGCTCTCACACACATTATCTGTGTGTGCATATAACTGTACATCCTTATATACACATGCAAAGAAGGTACACAGCGCTGTAGACAGTCCTAAGTGTCCTCATGACCAGAGGCCCTCACAGATAGTGCCAATTCATTCAGTCACTAGAAACTATTAGGGGTCAGGTCCCCTCCTTTAACCAGTTTTTTCCTCCCCTTACTGTTACCAGGCAATAGCTGCAGTCTAGCCCAGAAGTCAACAGCTGCCTGGCCTTAAGCCACTGAGTTCACTACTGGCATTACCTATCTTTCCATGAGCACTTGGGCTACTCAAGGACCACTATATCATAAGCACACAGTAAGGCCAGTGTGAAATGGTTTCAACACAAAAGGACCCATAAGCAAGTACTGGGTGAGAGAACATGCCTGGGCTGTAGCTCCCAGCCCCAGCCCACGAGCAGCGTCCTGGGGTACCTTGATGCACAGCCCATGGTCGGTGGGTGCATTGTACTGCTTCTTCCCGGCGATCAGGGAGAAGATGTTACTTTCCTCCAAGTCAGCCAGTAGCTGCAGGTGTCTGGGTTCCTGTAGGATAGAAGCCAGGTGAAGTATGGGGTCACATTTGCCAGTGCAGCCTAGAACATGCCTTTGTGCACAATCACAGGGACAGTCTGGGTACACCCCCATGCACTTCCTCTCTGGCACTTTAGAGGTCATAACTACAGTGTGAAAAAAGTACTGAATCAAAGCCAAATCCACCCAGCACTACCCCAAAACCCCACTTCTCAAATTCTCAGATATCAAGTGCTGAGTCAAAGCCCTATGACCAGATTATCACAAAAAAAAAATCCAGGGCAGAGTCTATTAGTCTGAAGTCTCTGTTAAGAGTGCTCCTCCCCACTTCTGGATACTCTATGCTTGCAGCCCTCTGCTACCTGCACTTCTCCACTGACAGCATGTTCCACCTCGTCCTGAGTACTCCACCTAAGCCCTGTTGCCTGCTTGAGCCCAATGAGAGCTATTGGGGCCTTAGCAGATCTGGGTATGAGAATAGGAGCCTGGAGTTCCCCTTTCTGGCCCTGAAGCAGGTCAGGCCCCTCGCTGAAGATGATGTCCTTTCTCTTAGCTTACAACTCCACCAGCTAGTTGTTGACAACCCAAAGCTGCACTAGGTTGGCCTGGCGCTTAGGACCCTTGCTGGAGGGCCCACTAGCTCCCCTACTTCCTGATACAAGCAAAAGAGGAGACCACAGTTATTCAAAGATAAGGGCCTGGCCAAGGTGGGCTGGACAGAGCTCACTGCATATATGTGGCTGGACAGAGCCACAAGTAAAGAATATGCCCAAGTGTGCCAGGAGTGCACAAGAGATATTGGGTGAGGTCACAGTATGCGCAGCTTACTTTTGAGGTGTGGAGCTACTTTGCATCTTTTAGCTCTCCCCACTAGGTACACACATGAACCTGTGAATGACTACATAGAATTCCCATAATAACACAAGCTAAATGTGTCAGCTGTGTGTTATAATAGAGCTACTGATACAAGACAATAATCCAGTAGCCATCCCATGACCAGCTGGGATCCAAATTCCAAATTATTAAAACCAAGAATGTACACGCAATGACTGAAGCAGCTCAGAGAGTTGGCACTCAGCTCACAGTAGGGAACTAGACTGGGCATCCCAGGGATACAGGACTGATGTGATGTGGAGATTCCTAGCTGTGTACCACCACCCAGCTTCTAAAGTGTATCACCAGTACACTGGTACCACTGAGTTTAGCTGTTATACAAGTTGCTAATTAATGAATTAATGGGGGTATAATCAGTGCTGAAAGTGGAGGTTTAAAACCTACCTTTGAAGTTCCCTTTGTGGAGTAGTACAGGCCAGATCTGCGCAGACACACATACAGCTTCTTCCAAGACTTTCTCCCTAGCTCCTTCACATGCAGAAACCCTTGAATCTCAGGACAGCTGCTGGAGTTCAGAAAATTCTAAGGAGGAGAACATTTTAGAAATCAGGTAATGTTCATATGACTAACGCAGTTATGTTATTACATACAGCTGACATTTCCTGAAGGGTTAAAACGCTTTTTTGGGATCAGGCAGAATTTTCTTCTTTCAAATGTCTTAAAATTCCATCAAAATCGGTCATGTACAAAACACATTTAGTATTGAAGCAGAGATGAGCAAATGACCCTAACAGTGGTGCAGACATGCCACAACATTACTCATAAGAGAACATTAAGGATCTTGTGCCTAATTCAAAATCTCCAATAAATATCTCATCTGGTCACCAGAGTTAAGGTCCACAGCAACAAGTGCCAAGAGCAACTGACTAGGGGCACCTGGGAATAAAAAGCAGGGTACCCGGCCTACTGTGAACACTTCCAAAGTAGAGATGTAAAAGGTGTCTGTCTGCATATCAAGTGCCTGGGACACCATGGTGACAGCTCACTGCCCTAGCTAACTCCCTTTACAGGCAGCCTTAGAAGTAAAGGTTCTTTTCTAAAAGGAGCCAAGCAAGTAAGCAACCCAGCTAGCCCACACTTTTATGGAAAAGGGAAGCTGTGAACCATGTCACAAGCAGAGCTGGGGAAGTGACATTAGTGGGTGTTCTGCCCTAGATGGTGAGCAGACCTCACCAGCAGGCAGCTCTTGGGCACTGGGGTCCAATCCTCTTAGCATCTCAAGGGATCACACCCTCACATAGCACACAAATCCTCTACTAGTCAAAGTACTTGAAGAGAAATGTGTATTTCACTGACTTTGTGTATGGACAGTGACAATCGAGCCTTCCCTTTCAGATGGTGGGAAGAGACCTGGTCATCAACAAGTAGGAAAGAAGGGCCTGTGGGCAAGATGTGGAAGGAACTGGATTTAGTCTTGTGTGTTACCACTAGACGTGGTTGCTTTCCTTAGAGACTAGACTTTTCTCACCTGGCACACTGCACTCAGACACATGCTTTGGGGTAGCAATGACACCATTTTCCAGCCTTAAGCAGAATATGGCTCTGTATGATGCCCAGAGGCCCTGGTGGGCAGGCTTTCTTGGGACTGGTTTTAGCAAGAATAAGTAGGTTTCCTTATTCTTAATGTACAATAAGTACTTTAAAAAGGACTCTATGGCTACTCAGCCACTTTTGACTATGATGAAAGCTCAGTATGTCTGTAGATATTTCCAAGCAGTTGGCTAGTGTCCTGTCCTGGGGGACCTATGCTCAGAGTGAGACTTGGGCATTATCCTCTTGCCCTCCCAGCCACACCCGGCAATGGCATTACTAGACTGCTTCCATGTCCAGTTCATCACATAAGCACTGTTTTACTTTGATTTCCCACATGCACATGTATTTCTAGTTACTCTAAACATGCAGCCAGGGTTAATGTGATTAAGGACATATTATAAGGCCACTGTAACAGTTCTAAGAGGACTTTTATCCAGAAACTGATCTCAGCAAGAATTCTATTTTTGTACAGTACCTGCAGAAGCTGGCTCTGACTGCCGTTGGACTGGTGGCACCAAGTAACCATCTGCTCTGGGAAGAAGTTCTAAGGGATAGGGAAAAACCAGCATGTTATAGATTGGCATTAAAGTGGAAAAAAAGCATATTTCTATGTCAATACTGAAAAGTTCTATATGCATGATCACGAATATTTGTATTTAAATAATAGTCCTTTTTATTCTTTTATCAATCCTACTTCAAAAGGCTGTACTCAGTTTCCTTATGTGGTAGACTCAAGCTTAGAATATCAACTACATTTAAAGCAGAACTCAAGTCTCATGGCATGTGCCATGAAAAAGGGCTGACAGGGTCACAATCTGGTGAAGATGCATCACGTGAGATGAAGTATTCCTGGGCTGGGAATGCAGCTCAGCACGCTTGCCTGGCTCATCTAACCCAGTAAGAAAACATAATCAAAAAAGAAATACTCAACAAGGTGAGAGACCTGCTGTGCTGCATTACTTGGAACCTATCAAACTCCTGTGAAATTATCAGAGCTGCCTGCTTGTCTGCCCCATGATTCAGGACAAGAGCAGATGCTGGAAGTCACGACAATGACACCCCCTTTCCTTCTATGTCACAGGACAAGCAACTTCTCCAAAGCAGAAACGGAAAGTCAGGGAGTTGATGTCGGCATGCCTATCACTGACTAGTGTTCATTCTTCAACATGTAATTGTGATAAGAGCTGCTATTTGCAAAGAATAATGAGTATTTCTCCTGTTGAATATTTGACCCATTTATTCCAATTTAACTGTGTGCTTTCAGTTAACTGAAAGATCCCAGGTTTTCCTCTCTTCCTTGACTAAACATCCTTTCCACTGTGGCCTCCTTTACCAGTCTCAACGATGTTTAGCTAAGATTGGGTTGATAAGCAGATACTATTCAACCCAAGTATAAATTCAAAAATTTCCAGAGTCCCACTCCAACCCCCCAAAGAGAAGACTCACCATAGGATTCTTGAAAAACTCATATTTCGCATAATTCTTCCTGAATAAAAATTTACTTTCACTTCCCATGGTGCCCTCCACCTGGACCACAATCTCATGGTCTTCCAAGCACCTTTCTGCAGGGGAAAGCTAGTGTGAGATGAGACAGGCAGGAACCACAGGACCATTTTACAAGTCACAAAACCTGGCTGACTTTCTCTGAGAAAGAAGATGAGTTTAGTGACTACACTAAAGTCTTTCTTTAATATACCAGTATCTAAAAGAGGTCTTAAAATACAACAAAATGCTAAATTCAGGTCATTACTGACATGTATGTATTTCTTACATCTGGCATCAACACAACATTAGGGATAACACAAATTAATTTTTTTACTTAAATTACAAAATTTCAACTCTTGCAGTGAACAGACTATCACAACTGGAAAAATATTCAAAGACAAAAGAAAGGTAGGACGTCCCTGAGCAAAGACTTGTGAGAGGCAGGGTGGGCACAAGGAGAGGGTGGAGGAGTGTGACCTGGGCAGCTGTGGATTACCTGCAGCTTGGCAGCTTGCACCTGCCTTAGGGAACACAAAAGGAGAAGTGGACAGGGCACTGTAAATAATGGGATATACTCATCCTTCACACTCAGCCAGCCAGTCAGCACCAGCCACATTATGGGTTATATTC
>NW_008352325.1:689779-704464 GCF_000622305.1 Nannospalax galili | reverse complement strand
AGTGCGCGGAGATGTTTAAATAGTGAGCGAATCTCTCCTTCAACATCCCCCAACCCGATCACACCCGCCCACATATGGGTTTATATTATAAAAAAGGATTGCATGGGAAAGAAAAAAAAAAAAAAAAAAAAAAAACCTTCAAAAATCAAAAAAAAAATTCTACATACAGAGCATTCATTGTATACACACACACACACCTTAGAACACTTTAAGTATTTTGGATAGGCTGGTTATTTCACTTGCTGTTTGAGCCTCTGCTTCTATGTAGAGCATGAAGAACTCAGCCTGCTCTCCACGGATATGAACAGCAGTCATGCAGAAGCTATGCCCCTCTGCTATCTGACAAAGGTTATAGTCCCTTCTCATAGAGCTTCTGAAAAGTCATCATGATGGAGATGGTAGTCACAGAGAACTGACCACTTTAAACAATGGAATAAAGTACATGCGTAAATCCACCCAAGGCTCAGTGTGTGACCTGATGCCAAGATGGCACACACAAACTGAGTGAACACAGGGTGCGTCTGTTCTAAGGTCCTACCTCCTTTCATGCTGCTAGAACTGAGTCTCTAGAAAATTCTCATCTGGGAAGGGAGGGAAAAAGCTTAGGGAAAAACCATTTCCAAGTTAAAAGGATCTCAGAATTTACAAAGAACTTCTTCCCACAGGGAAATTGTAGCTGTGGGCATTTGTCTGGGATGGGCTGCCCGTTACCAGGAGCAATATGGGCTGATGCATCCTTGGCTTTCATTTTTATATTACAAGGAGAGGACATCTTGGTAGAAATATATTTAAAATCAGAATTTGTCCCTGTGACAGCTAGGAAGCAAAAATGGGTTTCCCCGGAAAGAAAAAAAAAAAAAAAAAAAAAAACCTTCAAAAATCAAAAAAAAAATTCTACATACAGAGCATTCATTGTATACACACACACACACCTTAGAACACTTTAAGTATTTTGGATAGGCTGGTTATTTCACTTGCTGTTTGAGCCTCTGCTTCTATGTAGAGCATGAAGAACTCAGCCTGCTCTCCACGGATATGAACAGCAGTCATGCAGAAGCTATGCCCCTCTGCTATCTGACAAAGGTTATAGTCCCTTCTCATAGAGCTTCTGAAAAGTCATCATGATGGAGATGGTAATCACAGAGAACTGACCACTTTAAACAATGGAATAAAGTACATGCGTAAATCCACCCAAGGCTCAGTGTGTGACCTGATGCCAAGATGGCACACACAAACTGAGTGAACACAGGGTGCGTCTGTTCTAAGGTCCTACCTCCTTTCATGCTGCTAGAACTGAGTCTCTAGAAAATTCTCATCTGGGAAGGGAGGGAAAAAGCTTAGGGAAAAACCATTTCCAAGTTAAAAGGATCTCAGAATTTACAAAGAACTTCTTCCCACAGGGAAATTGTAGCTGTGGGCATTTGTCTGGGATGGGCTGCCCGTTACCAGGAGCAATATGGGCTGATGCATCCTTGGCTTTCATTTTTATATTACAAGGAGAGGACATCTTGGTAGAAATATATTTAAAATCAGAATTTGTCCCTGTGACAGCTAGGAAGCTCAGAGAACATGAGAGCAAGGCCAAACTTGGTGCAAACCTAGAATAGCTCCTATTTACCTCTGTCTGGGAGAGAAGTCTGCCTGTAACACATGGGCCTTTATATTTACAAGCTCCCAAGTTTCCTTCCACAGGTCACACAAGAACAACCCTATATAACTTAAGCATAGACTAAAACTGTAATGTTTGGTTTAGAAAAAAAAAAGTCCAGGCTCAAGAGCAGTCATTTAAAATGAACTTTCTAGTCCAAAAATGGATGGGTAAGTCCATTAGGAGTTTTACTCAGAGAAAAATTCCAAAATGAAACAAACCAAACCAAACCGAAAAACAAAGCCCAATAACCCAATAACCTGCAGGTAGTAGTTTTACAGAATAAAATACTTTTACCAGTTAAAATAAGGAGAAGTAAAAAAGGGAGGTAACAGCTACCCAGGGAGAACAAGATGGCTGGCTCAAAGCAAAAGGTATTCTCGATTGCAAGGAAGTCTGATGAGGCCCAAAGACTGCGTGGGGCGCCTCTGAGCTAAGAGGCCAATGTCCTGGTGCACACAGACTCCAGACGGTCAACATCAGCTCCTTCTCCCCAGGCTGTCTGCTGAGGGGAAGCTACACACACAGTGGGCAGGGCCTGGTGCTTGGGGAAGGTAGAGGGGAAACTGGGGCCCATTGTGGTCTGGTCTCAGGTAACGAGTGACTGCCAAGCCTGCCCATGTATCCCCAAAGGACCCTGCTTCTCCTCCACTCCCAGTCTGGTGACTCCAAAGGGGCCTCAGATCCCTCACTGGCTCTTCATGTAAACCAGCCACAGTATCAACTCCCGTTTCCTTCCTCAGTGAGCTGGGAAACAGTGGAGCAGGCCTGGTGAGCCCTTCCTCAGAGCTTCAGAGCTGGTGGTCTCCCTCAGGTTGTTTCCAGATGCCTCTAGGCAAAGGTGTTGCCTATAGTTTTAAACACTTATGTGGCTGCCTAGAAATTTCCTGCTATTCCTGGTGTCCTGAGCAAAACTGGACTGCTACTTTTCTTCATGATATTCCCAAACTATTTTGTGCTCACATGGAAGAAGTAAAAACTCTTTGAGGTCCATTGTATTTTTCAAATTTCTGAAACAAAGTCCAGCATCTGTGCTTCTACCTACTCTGTGAGAGAAAGGCTTGAACATAGCTCAAAAGGGAAATTGTTCTTTGCCTTAAAGTATACAGCTGCCCTGTGACTCAGCAGAAACCTGTGTGCTCAGCTGGCATGGAGAGACCGTGCAGAGCTGCACATAGAACAAGGCTCAATGGAGCCTCTCAGCCCACCCAGCTATCCTTGCTTAGCAACACCCACCCTATAGGGAAATTCAGGCCTCCAGGTTGAGGGCTAGGAATCACGGCACCGGACGGAGCATGTCTAAGCCACCGAATGCTAGACAAGTCAGCCATAGCTCTTCTTTCTATCCATATGTAAGGGTACCATTTAGACACTAAGGATTAAAAAGGGCTGGTCAAGTGTTAAGAGTCCAAGGCAGAGGAGTGAGGGGGCTGGGATGCAGAAATGGGACTTGTCTTGGGGGAGCTGACTGTATTGGGTGGTATGGTTTGGTAAGTCTTAAAACCACACATAGTCCTGTACAAAATCCAGCACAACTGGAAAATGTGTTTCATTTATCCCTAGCAAGAAAGGAACTGGAGTGGGGAAGACAACTGAGAAGAGAATTTGAGAGCATTTCACGTTCCTCTAAGTTCTAGCCTCGTGAGGCTCATTCATTTCTTTCCATCAAATGGGACCCAAATTTTAATTCAAAGCTTCCTATTCCTTTTAAATATTTCACTTACTCTCCATTCCTTTTCTCCATTTTTACTTGTTTTTAAAATAAAGTGCTATTCCCTTTCTAGTACGTTAAACCTATCCAAGCAAGAGAAAGAACAAAGAATGAGATAGAAATACTCTTGTAAATATCCCTAAGAGAACAGTGCGCTTGGGTACTGCCTTTTCCACTTCTTCAAAATAAGGAATTCTTCCTTTGGCTATTTCCCAAGCTTTAATGCCTAATTTATCTAGTGTATGATGATCTTGGGTCAAATTTTCTAGACCATCTTTTGTGTGTTAAGAACTTTACGTGGATCTGTACCAATTCTCAGTGCTGTATGTCTGTACCATTATATTTGCATATTGGATACCAGAAGTACCTGTCACAGTGCTCTTTAGATGCAAAGGGCAATGAGACTTTGAAGGGGTTTCCAGTAATATGTATTATAGTTAAGTCTAATTAGGCAGACTCATCCTTGTAGTCCTTCCTGTGCTTGCTTGCTCCCTCTCTCTTTCTCATACTGCTTAATTTTCAAGTGATATATGTGTTAACAGATGCTGCTGATGGCCTTATTAGACTACTACAGGCTTGACTTGTGGAGCTTGACAGAAGTCAGTTCTCTCCATGGTAACAACTGGGACCTCACCCTTAAGCTTGGTGGGGCAGGTGATGGAATCTGGCAGAAAAGTAGTTTGTGATGATGGAAAGGGCTCTGTTGTCACTCAGAGGGGCTGACAATCAGTAGAAATGGGAAACATGAATGTGATGGTCAAAGTTCACTGTTAACGTGACTGAATTTAGGATCACCTAAAGAACATGCCTTTGGAAAGATCTGTGGAGTTTCCAGAGAGGTTTAACTGAGGAGGGGATGACCCACTAGGAATAGGGGCAGCACCATTCCATAGGTGAGGGTCCTGAACTGAATGAAAGGAGAAGCAAGTTGAGAACCAGTATTCATCTCTCTGCTTCCTCACTGCGACAAAATACAATCTGCAACTTCACATTTCTGGCTGCCACGGTTTCTACAGACTGTGTCCTCAATGTGCTCAAATAAACCCTTCCTTAAAGTCGCTTTTGTCACAGTAATGAGAAAAGTAACTAATAAAATTAGGAAGATTTCTAGTTGCTTTCTTCAAAAGCATTACAGGTGTCTGAAAGTCCAGAGGGAGCTAGAGAATAGTGCCAATGCAGTGACTCAAAGTTACATCACATTATTTAAGTTTAAATTGCATACTATCTGTTGGAAGAACGCCATCCAGTTAAATGAAGATTCTAGGCTAAGAGGCGGAGATTCAATTTATTAATCTTTCCAAAGGATTATAAGCATAATTTGAAACTGAAATTTTAGATCTTTTTTTTTTTTTTTTGAGACATGGAAGATGTAGGAATGGGTTAATTGAGTGAAAATTCTGGTTTTAAATGCCTGCAGGTGATTTTGCAGGCTTCAGATTTTATGTAATAAGACCTGAAACAAAACTTTGAGAAGTTTCTTCACCTGAGATGAACCACCTGAACAAAAAGAGCAAGACACCTCAGCAAGTTCTGGAATAATAGTGCATACTGTAAAATATTCCATCATATAAATAAAAATCTTGCTTTCTAGGCATCCTATGCAGATGGACACATGCTTGTGCAAACAGTCACACAGTGTGTTGGGCATCACCAATGATGAGTTTAGAAAGATGTCATGCAGGAACCACACTCCCACCTGGTCGCTTTATAATGTGTTCTGACTCTCTGTGTGACTGCAGCTGGGAATCAGGGCTCCCTTCCTCCTATCAGCAGGTGAGCTGCTCTCCACGGATGGGCAGCTGCAGTCCAATGGACTGAGGGGCCTGAACACAAAGGTGGGCAGCAAGCCCCTCAGGGCTCTGATAGCTCGAAGGAAAGCGGGATCACAGGGACTTTCTGGTTGCGCCTTTGGGAAGTTACTGCTCTGACCACCCAAGGTGAGATTTTTAGGGCATCAGAGGTAAAGGACTTGGAAGGAAGGAAGTGAAATTTAGGAAAATCAAAGATGTAGGAGTAGAAAGCAACACATCACCCACCTGCCATTGGGGCAGGGGGCAGGTGACAGTTACACAAGTGCGTTTGGCAGGGGCGTATCAATTTGCTTACACACTGAGGTCCCTGGGTGTCATTCTCAAGCTGGGTGACCAGTCCCCTACCTAATCCCAGCTGAGGGTGATGCTCCACGAGTGTCCAGCTGTTGTCATCCACACAGTGACTTTTGTAAACCAGCAACTGGCACAGGTCCCTGGCTGTCATGTCTGATAGAATCTCCACCACTTTGCTCGTTCCGTCTTCACTAAAGACTTTAACATCCTGCAACACACAACAGGGACAAGTACAGATAAAAACCACTTATATTTACAAGAAAAACTGAGGCAAAATGAAACCAGGTAAAAACATTAGCATCCCAACACAAGGACACCTGGTTTTACTGGCCCTAGGTCTCCTTTCCTTTCTCAGGACACATACAGGACACAGACAAGGCACTAGCCTGGCTTAGGGAGTGACAGAACTCAAACACTGCAGGTGGTTCCAGGCTGGACAAATCTCAAGAGTAAGTGCAGTGGTAAATGCCTCAGCTGATCCCCCTTCCTCCTCCCCTTTCCCCTTCCCCTCCCCCTCTCCTCCTCTACTGCCTAAACTGCCATGATTCCTTTCTCTCTGTTCCCAGAGCCCAACCAGCCTGCAGCTCCTGCTGTCCCACACCCCTTACAGTTCCTGAGGTGCAGGAGGAAGTTGACATAAATGAACAGGAATATGCTAACATTTAAACTAATAAAATAGGGCACACAAGAACACAGTCATGAAATTGTTTGACCGCCCCCCCGCCCCCCCACAAGACAGCAAGCAAGCTTCATTTTCCAGATCCTGTTCAAATCCATGAAAACCAAACAGCTCCTAGGAAAAGGGCATGGTCATGTAGAAATGCAGGAAATTAAAAATGCTCTCTGTTCCAGCTCAAATATTGACAGTTATGCAATCTTTAGGGAATGGTGGGATATACTTAAAAAACAACAACAACAACAAAAAAAACCACATCTCTGTGAATTCAAGGTCAGCCTGGTCTACATAGTGAGTTCCAGGCCAGCTGGGGCTATGGAGGCCCTGTCTCAAAAAGACCAAAAAAAAAACAAACAAAAAAACCCCCAAAACCAAAACCTCCAAACGAACGATCTTACCTCAACAGCATGGAAAAAGCAGTCAAAAGACAAGATGGCATTTCAAACTGTGATTGCTTGATACTTAGAAGTTTGTTCCTGGGGTCTCTCTACCTTCTGTGGGGGGCTAGGTTCCCCATCCAATGAGGGGCTGTAGTCCTGGGCAGCTGTGCCCTGACCAGAGCTGCCTTTGCCTGTGTGCCTGCTGCCTCCCTTGTCCCTGAGGTAGGAACCAAACCATTCCAGTAGCCCAATCCCTAACCATGACCTTTCTCAGGGTGATGTAACTACCCCATGGGCTCTTCTCCCACATCTCTGCAGGAAGACCCAGGGTGAGGCCGAGAAGGATGATGACAATATCAACACACAGTGTGATCTGCTGCAAAAATCCCTAGGCAGTGAAACCCCAGCAGGCCACTCAGGCCGAAGCATGTGCATTTTCTGGGTTCAAACAAAACCTCCTAGTTATCTTCGTCCCCAACTGATGCCATCAGTGGCAACTTTAATGTTTATTCTGCCACCAGCCACCACTATCAGCTTATTCTGACAAACTCCCTCCAATGGCTCAGCTCTCTGACCCCTTCGTGTGTTCTGAAGGATAACCATGAAGGGGAGTCAATGCCGGCACTGGGGAGAGCACTGTGGCCTTGCAGGCCTGGCACCGGCTTGCTGCACCATCCTTCAGAGATGGTCCGTACTGCTGAGAAACAAGGTTGCCCATGGATGGAAAGGAGGTTGTGCAGCTCTGGCCTTGAGCGCCTAGGTAGGTAAGGGCAGGGGTGCTTCATGGGTGCTTCACGGGAAGGGTTCTTCTCCATGCAAGGCAAGCTGGTGACACCCAAAGGGACTCTCCTCCACCCTTGCCACTCTGACTCAGAAAAATCCCAGGATTTGCTTTCAAACCCACTTTCACTTTTAAAGAAAAACACCCCTCCCTCTTTTGGAATTTATGTCTCACTCAGTGAAAGTCTGCTTCCACCAGAACAGCAGATGCCTGCACATAGCTCACGTGACTGACTCAGTCTAGGAAATAACACTTAATTCAAACCAAGAAAATATGTCTCTGGTCTCTAGACAAGAACATTCTTTTCTAAAATGCTTTAACATAAAAGAAACAAATTTGGAAAGTATAAATGCATCTCATGCCTGGCACACAGGCTGGTTGTGATGTATAGAGTGTCTCCTGTACAGTGAGGCTTTCCACTCCCCACATCAGACTCCTAACGCTCTTTTTTCTAAGCTTCTAAACATTTACGTGATTACAGTGCACACTGTCTCCTCCAGGAAAGTTATGTGGTAGTAGAGTATGCCTTTCATGTCGTCCCAAGTTTGCTTGCCACTCTTCCAATCGGCCGTGGTTCCATTTTTCAAATTTTGTTTTTGGCCCACTGCATTTTTCTTTAAACTCTCTCCTCACTCCTCTACCATTCCACAGCCACTCTCAAAGGTCTACAGTATAATATATAAAGTATATATGTGCAGATATACAGACACACATACTATTGTATAGAGTACATACCTTTTGATAGACACATAATATAGTATATAGTATATATCTGTAGATACACACACGTACACACACACACAATATCATATATAGTATAAAGGTCTAGGTGGTATAAGCTAACATGTGCTCTGCCATAGGTACACCTCCACTGCTTTGAGATTCCCACAAAAGGCTAGGGTGGCAGGACAGTACAGTACCTGATGCATGATGGGTAAAAGGCTAAACCCTCAATCCCTGCTCTCTGAACTCTGTGACAGGGGACAGATAGAAAGGCATACACTGCCAGTTATGGGCTTTATCACTGACACATCATTCTCTGGCTACTTCCCCAGACTCGACAGACCTGCCTCCCACAAGCCAAACAACCTCCAGGACAGAACCCTGGAAAAGCCATCACACACACCAGTAGTGTTGATCTGGGTAAACACTGGGAGTGCCAGAAGGGACAAAGCTAATGCTGTGCGCAGCACCAACCTCCCTCTACAGAGCCTTTCAAAGGAGGCTCTAAATGAAGTCTTCTGGGCCACACTTTCATCTGTCCCTTAGGTGGGACTCTGGGCTGTGCTAGGGCATGTTACAAACCAGAATTGTGTATTTCACAGGTCTATGTAAAAGCCTGGGGCAAGCACTCCTGAGAGCAGCCTGGGTCTGCTAGGTTCATGGAACACTCTACTTTTTCACCGAGGATAGGCACGGAAGGTTGTCTTAAGCAGGTCAAGGTTCCAGGCTCCTAGCAACTCGCAGTTTTGTAGGGAGGGATCCTTACTACTGGGAGCTATTTTCCATGGGAAAGCTGTCCAGGGAACTTATGGATCTGTGCAATACCGGGAGGAGGTGGGGAGCCAGAGACCCCAAGTTCCATCTGACACAGTCAGCTACGAGTACTGTGCCATTGGGTAGGTAGCTGCCCAAGACTCATTTTCCTCACCCTTACCCTGGGGCACTGCTCTGCTCATGAATGGGAAGCCAAAGCCAGATGCTCCATGTATGCAATTTCTGGCATCTTGGACAAGTCCTGGTGTGGGCAGTAGGGGTGCTTTCGAGAACCAGCTCAAGCATGGGGAGCAGGAGCCCTGCTTCACAAGTAACTCACTGTGAGAGTTTGGTTGAGTTACCCATGCTTTCTAAGTCTTTGTTTCCCCATGTGTAAGGGGAAATCCATAAATGGTCCTGGCCTCATAGTGTTGGTATGAACAGGCTCATGAGATATTCTTTTGAAAATCTCCCAGCCACCCGTGTCCTCAGTCCTGGGATGTGGGTGGATAAGCCCAGCTGAAAGCCTGCAGGCAGCTGGAGAAGGTATGGGAAGGACTGTGATGGCAGTTTCCTCAGTACTCCAGTTCTTGGAGAGCAGACCTCACAACTGGTAAGATATAATGGGAAAGTATCACTTGGGAAAGCCAATTCTTAAATCTTTAAATTCCTTTTCCACTGCAAAAACAGATAAACAAAACCAAATAACTAATTTCTTTTAAAAATAAAACAGTAGTATGAAAGACAGGTATAATTATGTCAAAAGTATCAAACTGTCTTTCAGAGACAGGTGAGGGGAGGGAAAACTTTGCTGGACTGGCCCACTACATATCTTGCTATAAGAGTCCTGTTGAGTTAATAAAATGTTCCATTGTTCACAGACTTTCTGTTTTCATTTCCTATACATTTACCATATAGTAGAAGGAACAAAAGCCTCATTCTTTGCAAACTTAAAGGAGGATATTTAAGAACAGTGAGTGCTGAAGTACATCTGTTCATGGCCCCAAACTACAATCTCAGATGCCTAGATTTCTGTCTCCATGGTCCTCAGTAAACGGACAGAGAGAGAGAGAGAGTCTTTTGAGTGTCTCTGCTCCCAGTCTTGGCATGGACCCTTACCACAGCTGACTGCAACAAACGGATCTCGCTGCTGCTGGCTAGGCTTAAGGAATCTTGTTACTGAATTCACAAGATCTCCTGACTTTGGTGGTAAAACTCTCCCAGAGGCTCACCTTATAAAAATAGAAAATAGGCTAGTCTGAACTCTATGCCTTTTCCCCTATCCTCCAGCTGTCTGCAATGCAACGTGTTCCTACATGGATGGCCTGGTCCCTGGGGTGCACAGGCTGATCCACACCACACAGTAACTGGAACAGTGGTGGGCATCTGTACCAGAAGATCCTGGGCCCTGAGTTGCCTTCACTCTTCATCTCTGTCCACCTAACTTCTTGGATCAGAAGGTCATGTAGTATGTATACTAGAGTTTTTGTCACTCCAGGAGGCCCGAATAAACATGAGCGGGTAATATTTCTGGGGAAGCTGGCTACTATCAGAGGGCCACCAGAGGCATGCTGGGGGAAAGGAAGGTATGGAACAACTTAGGGAATCCTACTCAGAGGGCTGACTCCATTATATTCTGAGGCTATGGGATTTAGAAGGTCAAAGGCTGGACAGTCATACTGAGGCACATAGAAGAAAGCAAGCCTGAGGCACATGTCATAACAAAACAGAGCCATTTTAACAATATACTGTTAGAAGTTATGGGACCATGGCCCCGCTCTCAAAATATTTGATTGTGGTTTCACCTTTACAGCTAAAGGACACATTTTACAGCTCTCTTTGCTAGTCTTGCTACTCTTGAGTTTTAGGGCTCTTATTAAGTAAAATAAAGGTTACTTGAACCCAAGCATTGTGCTTCCACATACACACAATCAAATGTATCCACATGTACATATGTACATAGCTACACAATACCAATACATACACACATATCCAAAAATACATGTGTACAGATGATATAAAGACACATACATGTATTAGGCTTTATATAGAAACAGTATGTTCCTTGCATCAAACTGGAAAAATACAGTAAAGGACAAAGAGGGATAGACCCTGCTAATCAATGACAATTCACAGACTCACCATTGCAGCACTCTTTTGCACAAAAATGTATAAATAGAAACACTGACAGACTTGTAATCATATTGCAAACACACTTCTACAAGACTGTAGGAC
Source organism: Nannospalax galili (assembly GCF_000622305.1). Taxonomy (NCBI): domain Eukaryota; kingdom Metazoa; phylum Chordata; class Mammalia; order Rodentia; family Spalacidae; genus Nannospalax; species Nannospalax galili. The sequence goes on along the minus strand of NW_008352325.1, from coordinate 693,452 downwards.
TTCACAGCACATCACCAACACCTCCCCGTGTCCTCAGCTTCTTTGCTGTTTTAGAGCCTCCAAGGCACCAGAGATGAATTATCCAGTCCTGCCCACTGTTTCCACCCCTCAACTTTTGGTTCTTATTACAGTGCTAGGGTGATCTTCATATATCTATATCTGTATCTTAATGTATATGTTTATTTTCTTTAGATGAACTGCTAGACATCATGCTTTGTTGAAACATGTATCTACCAGGTTTATACCTACATTTCCCAAGAAGACAGATGACCAATTACATTGTGGGTAGAATGCTCCTGAGATTTGCTGAAGAAATACTGCAACTGTGGGCAAGTCCACATAGCACCTTCAGTTTCCCCACTCTCCTGGGCAGGCCTTCCCTGACCCTCCCTGTACCCCCTCCTTATACCCACTTGTCTGAAGGTATCAGTGCTACACAGAAATCATGGTACAGCATGGCTCTTCAGCCCACTGGTCCTGGACTGGAGCTCTAGTTTTGCTACTTGCTGCTTGTGTCAACCTCTGGCTGGATGTTCTCAGTAGTAACACCTATGGCTTGACAGGTATCACATGAAGTAATGAATGTAAGTACCTAACATGATTTCCAACAGACTCACTGGCTTTCTTTTGAGGGTAGGTGGCACAAGGTTCCTAACATTAGAATCTTGCTCCGTGTCAAGAGCTCTGCAGCAACCACCAGATCAAGACAGCAGTTGGTAGAGAGAAAGAGCTCATCTTGAACTTCTGCTCCATGGTCATTTAGGGGGTTAAACATTTCAGGCTTAAACATTAGGGGTGTCATAATGAAGACCTTATTTCTAGTTAAATAAGATGAGCCCAATAAGTAAGGTGGTGATGGTTTCTGTGGATAAGATGTCCCTATCATGTTTGCTATCCAGCACCATGATGGCCTGGCTTGAGAATACTTGAGGCAGAATCAATGACATTTTGGTGTTTTCTCCTGTATATTCCTATGATATTTTTCAAGCTGTATAAAGGCTGAAGTGAGGTACACAGGTAGGGACATGACTTAACACCTCCATCAAAAGAAACAAATCTCAAATAATCTGAAAACCACTAAGAATAATGAATCTGCTTTTAAGAAAATATAGTGCCTTTACTAGAGTGATTTGTGCTTCATGATTTACATACAGTCACCAAACTTGAGGAAATTCTTACTTGAGCCAGTCTATACGAAGGTCAAGTCTTATTCTTGGTTTTGAGCAGGGCAGCATTTACTGAACTTGTGAGGTCCAGCTGTGCTTGTGCCCTGGGCCTGCTCCACCAAATGAACAACAGAACTTTAGCCTCTCTGCAGCTACCAGGCCACCACCTGCTGGCCAGCAGAACACAGACTAAAGTCTGCCCAGACTAGGCAGAACAATGATAGGTGCATGGCCTGGGCACAGGCTGCATGAGGTATTGGTGAAGGGAGAGTTTAGATGTATGATGGGGTAGAAAGGAGAAAGGACAAGATTAATAGAAGAGCTATAGGGCTGGGTTATAGCTGAGTGGAAGAACTCTTGCCTAGTAATGGCAAGACCCTGGGTTCAACACATAGTACCACAATAATCAATAAATCTGAATTCATCACCAAAACACATGTGGTATAGGCAGTTTATATGAACAATCTTTATACTACCCATAATTTTCCACTTTTGAAAAGCAAACTATTTTTTTAAAATATTGCCTGTATTGTGTATTGTGTATTGCCTGCATGCATGTAAGTGCACCCACATCATGCAATGCCCACGGAGGTGAGAAGAGGGTGTCAAACCCCCTGGAACTGGAGTTGTGCATAGTTGTTAGCCATCATATGGGTGCTGGGGTCCTCTGTAAGAGTCAGTGCTCTTCACTGCTGAGCCAGCTCTCTAGCCCCCAAACTTAACTATTACTAACGAATAGATTATATAATCATAGAATCACTAAAGACCGTAGAGTGTTAGGTACATTAATTATCATGGCCTCTTTTAAAATGTAGAGTTTATTCACCATCACCACACACCCTCCCAGACAGCTGTTTTTCCAGTACTAAAAAATCAGGCCGCCCAAGCAAAACTTGCCAGTGATGAAGCCAATGACAACTTCCGGCCTGCTGGGTAGGCATGTCTGTTGGACAAGCAAGGAAACAAGGGTCTACTGACTAGGACCTCAGAAAGTCTAATACCAAAAGGGATGAGGACCTGAAAGTAGCAGTCTGCATCTTACCCCTCCTCTAACTGCTTGGTGCTGTCAAAGTCAGAGTTTTCCCGGGCAGATATGAAAGAAAAGGACAGCACATCCAACCTCTGGGTTTGTCTCTCTGCTCCAGATGGGCTTAGTAAACATCTTCTAGAGTTTCTTGAAACTACAGAAACAGCCAGTCAATGTGATGGATTGTCTGGTTCTCTGCCTTCACATCCTAGGCCACTGTCACCAAAGTCCCAGTGCTATGAGGCCAGTGGTAGGATTCTAAAACCAGACTGTAACAAACGGCAAAGCCAGGCCAGGGGCCAGTCCCACCAGACCACATGCCTTCACATTTCATTCCAAGGGACAGACTGTATTAAAGAATGATTTCTTTGTACATGTACATATACATATACTCATAAAACCATAAATTATTTAGTTTAGTGATACACTGTTAGGAATCTATCCATCCACCACCTACCCACCCATCTATTAATTGACCAGTCTTATTTGCTTCAGCTTTGCTTATAATAAGGAATTATAGTGAAATGCTCATCAATAGGGAATTCAGTTAAATAAACCCTGATATCTCTAAGAGGAACTGGACTTTCTATGCCTCTCAGACACTGCCCTTACAAGCTATTTGTTACAGCTCACCCCAGCTGCAACCAGAATGGCTAAAAGAACACGGGGGTAGTTTTAGGAGATATTTCAGACTTGATCTTTCCACTTTACATAAAAAGGCAGAGGCATGTAGTTACTGCACACCCAGACATCCCAGGCTCTGTACAACCACCCATTTGTTTCATGCTTCAAGCCCTGCTGGCAAGCACCACCATCCCAGCCCACTGAATCTTCTTGCACTCCATTCCAACCATACAGCCTCTGGCCTTCCCAGGCTGCTGCCCAACAAGGTTTAAGTCTTAGCTCCACACTCTACCACTGTTTACAGAGCCATTATGAACCCTGTGGATGAAGGAAAAGTTTACCCAAGTCGATTCAGCAGTTTCAAAGGGACATTTAAAACTTCAGGCTGAGGATGGTACAGAGTCAAGGACAAGATCTTTTTGTGCTGGCTCTTGACCTGTGAGTAGGCAGATTCCCCCCTTCAACTACCCAAAGGTGTTAATGATAAGCCTAGTGGTACCTTTGAGAAACCGAGCAACTTTATTTCTTCCCACTGTACATTCTTGGGAACCTTTCATCAAATGCTAATGCTCAGACAATGAAGTCTTACAAATTCTCTGCTTGGATGATGTTTACAAGCCTCAAAGTCAACATGGAGCTGATCCATGTAGAGCAGTGTGTGATGCCTGTACAACCTGGGTCTTTTAAAAGAAAGAACTAGAAAAACATGTCCTAGACTATTCCTTTTAATACTCTGAGATACCTGGAGGAACCCTCTGACCTTGGGAGAGACTCTGGGTATGCCTCCCACTACTGGCAGTTCCTAAGGGTACCTTGCCCCCAGGGGTCAGTTGATAGGTATATATATATATATATA
>NW_008352325.1:638331-689757 GCF_000622305.1 Nannospalax galili | reverse complement strand
TATATATCCCCTTCAGCTTTCAGGACCCTCATAGGGTCCCAGCCAGGTCTCCTGCAGAGCTCACCCTGGCCTGTGCATTCAAAGATGCACTTCTGATAGACACAGAGAACTTGGGTGGCATGTTCTGTTGATTTCTGTCTTTTTGTCACCTTGTAGGGAAGAGCACAAGGAAATGTGTGTGCATAGAGGCATATTTTTGGTTTTAAATAGAGGAGTTTTTTTTTATGTTGTTGCTTTTGGTTTAGCATTTTATTTTGAAATAATTTCACACTTGCAGAAAATTTTAAGTAGTACAGACTTTCTGGATATTATTCATTTGGGCTCCCCAAATAGGAACATCTGGCCCCATTCAGTCGCTCGTTTTCTATTCTCTGTCTACATGGGTCTGCTAGACAGGCTGTGTGATTTTCATAAAAACAGGAACATTCTTATATAATCATAGTTCAATGATCAACATCAGGAAATTAACAATGGCCCCAAAAGCCCAGTGCCAGGTGTGGGATATTTTCCCTGGGGTTGTTGGTCAGAGGTGTCATGGAAACCCCCAATACAATATGGGCTATTGCTCCTGGTTACCCACTTGAACTTGATGGTAAGATCCTGTTGCTGAAAATACCACACACATTGGTCACAGGACATAGGAAAACACTTCTTCCTGGATGGCTAGCTTTTATAGTACCAGAAGAATATATGCAGGCTGCTGGAGGAAAAAAGTCATCAACAGTCTTATCCAGCTGTGAACACTGTGAACTGAAATAATGACCAGGGTGGCAAGATATAGCCATAGGTACAACAGTGGCATAAATGTTATGGGGGTAACCAACCAGTTTCTGCTTGGATTTAAGGCCCTGTTCCACAGGAGGAAACACAGGCCTAATATCGTAAATCTGGCCAAGAACCCATGGTTAGGGAGCTCACAGGTCCTAGGGGTGAACTTACTACTATTATTTTGCTAAGTGGACATAGTATCAAACTTCCCTCTAAATTTCTATCTCTCTACTCATAGATTATGCAACTCTCAGACTTCATCAGAAGTTTCTTTGTACAGTGGATGGTGGTTAACACAGAAACTCACAACCGGTCAAAGTACAGAGAATAAGTGACTGTAAAGTGCGCAGCCACAAATGGGACATCTATATCACACCTCCTCCGCCAGGCTCAAGGATCATCTCAGAAGAAGGAGAGGAAAGACTGTAAGAGCCAGAGGTTGGGAAAGACTGGGAGGGTGGGTTGCGTTTATGAACTCACAGCACCTGTGGCTGTCTGCACAAGACCTGTACAAGATCAATCCAGTTAACATTCCAGCATGGAGGGGAAAGCTGTCCATGAGCTCCGGCTCCTAAGTGAGGAGCTATGGACAGTTAATAGCTTCTGGGAGTGAAAGAGTAGGTTTCTTTAAGGGTGTGACTCCTTAACCATGCTCTAGGGGATGGCCCCACACACAGAAGTACATGGAATACACCCAGAAAGCAGCCAAGGCCATGTCAGAGGACCTGCTCAGGTGGCCAGAAGATTCTGAAGACACAAGCTACAGAGTCCTTGCAGGTAGCTGCTGACCACGTGAGGTACAGAAAGCCACCCTTGCTGGGGGAAAGCAGGATTCCAAAGTCACAAGGGATCTCTGGGTCTCTCTATCACTGGAGAGGACACATAGGTATAGAAAGACTCCAGGTGTGGGGACAGGGCTCACAGGTCTTAAAACTTATTCCGTCTCTCCTATGGTATTGCATTACGTAAACCCTTGTGAATGGATATAGTGATACATATGCTGAAGGCACTCTGTAGGAACTGGGGAGAGAACTGAAACTGTGATAAAAGTTACAAGGTATAGCATCACAGCTTAGACATCTGGACAGCAAGACAGATACCGAGCCATGGCCAAGCAGCAGAGTGCAGAACAAACCTTTTCTCTTTACAAGGTGTACCTTGGGTATTTTGTTACAGTAATGGCAAACTAACACATTTACTGCCATTAAAATATTGTTTGGGGGTGATGGAGAGATAGTTTAGCAGTTAAGAGCACTGGCTGCTTTTGCAGAGAACCCAGGTTCAGTTCCCAGTACCCACCTGGCAGCTAACATCCACACTTAACTCCACTCCCAGATAATCCAACACCCTTTTCTGGCAGGCAACACTCAAGCATATAGAATTTTTAAAAATCTATAAAAGAACATTTAAAAAGTATTGTTTTTAACAGCGTAATGATCAGAACTAAAAGGGTTGATCACAGTTATATTCCAAAGTTAAATAAAAAAGAAAAGAATGTTGCTTCCTTTTTCTTCAAGTGTTTATGATAATCCTACCACTGATCTGGTGCCCTTCCAGAGTTCTGTGGAGAAACCAGGGCCTGTGTGAACAGAAACACTCTCAGGGAACAAAGCAGAGGAATGCACCCCTCATATAAATGAATCAGAAGATGCTAGAACCCGATAAAATCATTAGGAACTGCTGCTTTGTTTCGGGACAGAGTGTCTGCTGGTAATATTACAAGAAGGAAACTAATCTGAGGTAAGGTGAAAGATAAACCACCAGTCATCTGCATTTAGTTCTCTAGGGAACCAGAGGACATGTAATTATTAACCTTTCCAGACAGGGTCAACATCTGTGTTCTCTTTCCTAGAAGTGCGGAGACTTGGCATCCACAGCCTCGGGAGGATGTTTACCACATTCCCTCTGTCGAAGGCACTCAAAATGCCCTTGCTTGGTTTCCTCCAGGGATTCTTTATCATTTTTATGTTTGTTATGACTCTACTTAGGTTGGTTAAGAGACTAAGGGGAAAGCACAAGAAGAGCAGAAGTGGAAGCAAAGAAAAGGCAGATGCATGCAGGACATGCTGGCCTGATGGGCAGCTGCATGGAGGTGGGGCATCGAGAAGCCTCATGGGGCAGGCACAGAGATGGAGGAAGGGTGACTCCCAGTCCAGGATGTGGTTTTACACTTGGATTAATGTCCCCCACAGCAATGAAAAGGCCAAGAATTAATACTCAGTAACGGTGGCAAAGACTTCCACTGTGGCACAGAGTGCCGTCAACCAAGGTCTGAGACTTTTCAACTTTATAATTCCATGAAACAGTATTTCCTAAATCAAGAGAATTGGTGTAGGTATAGACTGTGAGAAAAGAATACTCTCTGGCTGCTCATAGGCAAAAGTGAGTATCCTCAACCCGAAATGTTTCTCGTTTTGAGTTTCTTCTGATGGGAATATTTGCATATGTATAATGAGGTTATCTGGGGGATGAGACCCAAGTCCAAACATAAAATTTATGTTCTGTAAGTAGACATAATTTACAGCCTGAAGGTAATTTTCTATAATAAAATACTAATTTTAGTATGTTTCAGGAATTTTAGTATAATTTCAAGAAGTCTCAGGGATAGAAGCTTCCACTTGTTGGCATCATGGAATCTGGAGCCATTTCCGATTTCATTTTTAGATAAGTGATGTTCAATCTGCATCTCTGAAGAGCAGATATTCATGTGATGTGGGTCTGGCTGCTGCATACCCACTGGATAAATTGCAGATTCTAACAGCAGCACAAACAAACCAGAGCACTGTTTGATCACATGCCTGTGATAGGCCATGCCATCGCAGAAGCCAGTCTCATCTGCTTTCCGTTGCTCTGATGAAACATTCCTATCAAAAGCAACTTGGGAAGGAAAGGGTGTAATGTGGCTTACACTTCTAGGTCACAGTTCATCACTGAGGGAAGTCAAGGCAGGATCTGGAGGCAGGGACCACAGAGGAATGCTGCTGGCAGGCTTGTACCCTGAATCATGCTCAGCAGTCAGCTTTCTTATATAGCCTGGACAGACCCACTTGCCTAGGGATGATGTCACCCAAACGTGGGTTGGGCCCTCTCACGTTAATCATCAGTCAAGACGATCTCTCATAGACATGGCCACAGGCCAATCTAATCTAGGCAATCCCCCAAATGAGATTCCTTCGGATGACTCTGGGCTGTGTCAAGTTGACAGCTAAAGCTAACTGGGACAGAAGTTTTTCAGATAATAAGTGCACTAGCAGCTGGCCATGGTGGTACATGCTTTTAATCTCAGTACTTAGGAGGCAGAGGCAGGCAGATTTTGTGAGATCAAGGCCAGCCTGGCCTACAGAGTGAATTCCAGGATGGCTCGGGCTACAGGGAGACCCTGTCTCAAAAAATAAGCTCACTAGCTGGTGATTTCCCATTTCCTCATGAAATTTCAAGTCAAAGCATTAGTTAACAACTAGCAAATCAAATTTCTCAGGAAAATCATTTATGGTTCCTAGCAAGGAGGGCCTTTTGAAATCAACAATACCCATGGATAAGTGCTCCCTGTGCCCTTGCTGGACTCTTATTATGTTGATTCCTATACAAGCAGGACAAACATTAAATTTCTGGCAAAAGTATGGTGGTCCTTCGTGTAAAAGATACAGTTTAAATGCTCACGTTTCCAGTGCTCCTTTGAGATAAGAGCTATCTGAGGCTATAATGATCAGTTGTTAGGCTCCTCACATATATAGGGCTTATAGAAGATATTTTATAGTGCAGAGAAACCTAGGCTAGGATTTCACATGAGATTCCTGGGATGATTTTCTATCTTCTACTTAGCAAAGTGCATGGCCTGCTCCAGATCACAGCTCCCTGCTGTGACTGCATCACTTGAACACTAACATGAAGGCATTGTCTCAGCATTAGGGATGATTCTTTAGCTGTACAGCTACAGTCTACTGTGACAGCGGAGCAGCCTTCACCATTTTACTGTGGTCAGTTTAGTACCAATGCCCAAAGTAGGTTCAGTGGGAAATCTGCAGGTACTGGATATAAAGTGATTTTTAAAAATTTCAAAAAGCTCTAGGTTAACTTGGGTTTCCCCTGATAGCTTTTTCAGATCCTCTAAAACCAAGTAAGAAATGTGTACTTCTGAGAAGGTGGTAGGGAATACTAATTTCCCTAACTACAGATTTGTGTTTTCTTGTTTCTCTCCATAATGCAAGTCACTGAGTTGCCAGAAAATGCAAGCCAAGAAAGGCAGGTAAAGGACTCTCAGTCAATTCACCAAAGAAAAAGGACTATAGAATGCCAGGATGTGGCCAGAATCAGGCTGCCCCACTGTCGTTAGCTAAAATCAAGAAAAACTGAAGGAAGGGCTAGCTGGGCTTCCTTACAGGAAGAAGCACTCAGTGCAGTCTTGCTTCTAAAACTCGTGCTGATCGGCAAGGAACAAAACGCCAGCACACAGCACCAGCACCAGCACCAGCACCAGCAGCTAGCTGTGGACAAGAGGCTCAGGGTTGCTTACAGGTTCACCAGGCTCTACTGTACATGTGCCTGATGGTCTTCCAACTTATGAATCCTCAAAGGCAGACCACACCCTACCAGCATCACCCATCTCAGAGCCTGCCTGATGCAGGATCATGAAGAGTCACAAGACACAGGATTAAACTGGTGAAAACGTCCATCTTTTCATGGTGCTAGCAGGCAGGCCTGCAGCAAGATTTACTAATCTGGTATTTATTTTTGACAGTACTTGGGAATTGAACCCATAGCCCTGTACTTGTTAAGCAAATGTTATACCAGAGTTGCATCCATAGCCTAGGCTGGTGGTTTTTGCCCATTTGATTTGTTAAGTCCCTGTGGATACTCCTATCTAACAAAATGCTACGCAAATGTTCAGTGTGCTAAGAGCAGTTTTTGCTCCTTGGAACCCGCTGTGCAGACAAAGGTCTCAGATGTGAGTGGTCTTGGATCTGAGCCCTATTCTTTTCACACTTCAGCGGCTTTGCCCTTCTTGGGCCTCAGCTGCCTCCTGAGCACATCTCTCCAGTCCTGTTCTATTCCACAAGAGGAGGTGAGGATCAAACATGCACCCATGGTGACAGAGGTGATGCTAGCATGGGAAGAGACAGCACTGTGCCTACATTTTCCTATGTGCTAGTTCAACATCATAACTACCCTGAGAGGCCAGGGTCAGTGACATCAGCCTCCTGTGACAGACAAGAAACCCAGGCTTTCAGAAGGGCTGCTGCTCAGAAGTGGCAGGGCACCTGAGGACCACCAACCCTGTCCTGGTTCATGGCCTGGAGCTCACTCTCCACATACTGGGCCTGCAGAGGAGAGACAGGCCATAGGCAGGGCTCCCTGGAGAGAAGCGAGTGAGCAGTTAGTCACAGGACAAAGGGATGGTCATCCTGAGCAGAGGATTTTATCTTTTAAGCTGATGGGTGTGTCATGCCAGGGAAACCATGAGTGGCCATCATGGGGTGACAACATTGCTTCTGACCCACGGAGCCCCTTTCACTTCTGACCTCCCACCACAGCCCAGAGACTGCTCTGAGCAGCCAGCTTGCCCCAGCTTGGGGTTAACTCAGGCTAAACTTCAGTTAGGACTAGGTCCCACTGTCTTCTGATCTCAGAAGACACCAGAAAAGATGACACAAGAAACTGTGAAGGTACTCAGAGAAGGTGGCCTTGTACATGGGAGGCTGAGGCCTTCTGTGAGACGAGAGGTCACTGAAGCCCAAGAACATACTGCTTTAGGGCAGACTTGAGTACATATGACCCACACCAATGGAAACAGGAAGGAGGCTTCTCAGCCTGTGATGACCAGGATTAGATTTTCCCACCAAACAAGGTCTCGTGTCATAGCACATTCATCAACTGTAGTTAAAAGCCTCAGAAGACCCCAGTTTGGTCATTAGAAATTTAGGCACAGAATTCTATGCAAGGCCATTAACTCAGTTCCAGAAAATTAACTTTTTAAAATTAAAGAGAGAACAACTGATTGGAGCTAAGACAATATTTATGCTCCATTAATGATGGGGTACAATATGAGGCTAAATGGAAAAATGTGCTCTAACAAGTTATTACGTGGTCACATGAAATTCTTTATTGGCTGAAGGAAAGAGAAGCCCAACAATGCTGTGCATGACTGCTGTCCCTGCTGTGAATTCAGCATCGCTACCCAGTATCGACCAGAGTTGCTCCTCTGGCTCCCTCCATCCCTGTCATTCTCAGCACTCTGTACTTTGATAGTACAAGCCACCTCATCCCCTGCTTCCACAGTAGAACCATGACCCTATTCACTGCATCCTGTGCATCAAGGCACCCCAGATACACCTCCATTTCCCCCTTTACTGCTGCATGTGTCCAAGCACCTGACTCACTGACTATGGGATGGAATGGCTGCTGCTGGTTGACAAGCTCAACTCTGGTCATACCAGCTCTGGCTGCAGAGACAGTGTGCAAGTTTCACAACACAGAACAAAACTGGGACAGCTGGGGCTTCCTGCCCTAGACAACCTAGCCCATGAAAGGTAAGCTTCTTCATGAAGGAAGCCAGCCAGGTTTGCTGTTTGGTTTTCTGAAGCCAAATGCATCATGACAGCAGCTGAGACAGCATGGAGCTCCATAAACCCAGCAGTTCTGTTGCTGCCACTGTCACCTGTGACAATGGGGTCTCTCTTGGTCCTAGGCTGAGCAAGAGGAAGACTGCTGGCTTCTTAGCAGTGCTATCCTAGAGAGGCCTTCCTCAACCACTGTCATTCCCAAGTTAGCTTGGCACCATGACGAGGCTCCCATGTGAGTGCATACAAAGCTTCTTTTACCCTGCCTTAGAACAGAGGGTTCTTCAGAAACAAGTACTGGGCTCCCACAACTCTCAGCATAAAGCTTCTACCTTCAGCACCAAAAGGAACCGGTACTACATTGGGGTATCATTCAAACCTAAGGTGCAGACTTCTCAAGGTCAGGAGGGTGCAGCCCTAGAACATCTTTGAAGTAGGTGAGGTTGAGAGCTCTGAGCTCATCCTGACCAAGTTTATTTCATGCTGACCCCTCTAGTTGTGGTAGACAGAGTGTTTCTTGCTGCTTGGTTCCATCCCAGAAGGCAGCTAACCTCTCTGGGATGCTCACAGGGATGGCTCAGCACTACGAGAGCAGGCTGCTATCTTGGCCCAAAGAGTGAAGATGCCCACCATTCCCTTGTGATCGCTAACCATTCTCCATATTCTGCTTTACCTTGTGTTACTTTTCTGTTGCTGTGATAAAACATTATGATCAAGGCAACTTACAGAACTGTTCTGGTTAGCTTTCTATTGCTGTGATAAGAACACTGATCAAAATCAACTTGGGGAGGAAGGGGTTTATTTCACCTTCAGTTCATCAGACAGGGCAGGAGCTCAAGGCAGGAATCTGGAACATAGGCCATGGAGGAATGCTGCTTACTGGCTTGCTCCTCTGGCCTATGCAAGGCCTGCTTTTTCCTGTACAATACAGGACTACCTGCCCAGAGGTGGCACCACCCACATCACTCAACAATCAAGAAAATGCTCCACAGATATAACCACAGGCTAATTCAATGGAAGCAATTCCTCAGCTGAGGTTTCCTCCATCCAGGCGAACCCACATTTCCTAATATGTAGTTACCCAAATCTCACTGTGTGGCTCCTCTTCCCCTCCAGCTCTGACACCTCTGAGCTGAGATCTGTCTGAAATAACAAATCACAAGGTCTGGAGCAGCAGGACTAGGGAAGCCTGTCCTCCAACAGGCTTTCTTGCCAGCAGCCCTTTAGAACTGCTACCCAGAGTACACTGCTTCCCCTCAGCCTGGACTGTGCAGCTGCACTCAGTATCCCTGGAGGAAAGGCCATATCCCAAGTTGCATTCTCTTTTCTGATATCACAGAAGGAGACAGAAAGGTCATGGCAGGGGATATAGTCTGCAAGCTAGGCTTCCTGAAGTGTGTGTGTGTGTGTGTGTGTGTGTGTGTGTGTGTGTGGTCGGGGAGAAGTGGATTACCTTTACCTGTGACCTGGGCTCAGCCCAAACGCGTTTTCTACAAGGCACCTCCTCCTACCCCTACAGGGCTTACTCTCTGAGTCTGTCACATACCCAGCTAGGTCTAGGCACACAGGAAGGCCCTGTCCTCAGCACTAAAGTGCTGGCTAGAAAGATGACAGCTTGGCTTAGCTCACAAGCTCCCATCAGGCCCAGAACAATGTGTGCAGCTCTACTCTTGGGCTTTAGCCACAATTCAAGCCCCCATCCCTGATTTTATAAGTCACAGGGCAGATTCTACATGCCTGTATTATATACTTGGGGTTGATACCCACCAGGCACACAATAAGCACTCAGCTACTGTCAGATAAGAGCAAGACTTAAAAGTACATGCCCTGCTGAGCTCTTGTGATGTTCAATCAAGAGGCAGAGAAGGCTCTTGGGGTCTTGCATGAATGAGGACCATTGAGTCTGAATTCATCCAGGCACAGAAAGCAAGGAAAACCACCACAGCAGCCCAGCAGGACCAATGGACAGCCAACCCCATGTCTCTAAGACAACACCCACCATGGGCATGGAACACAATCTCAAGACCCAGAAGCTTGCTGTAGGGCTGGGAATGTAGCATAGTTGGTAGAGTGCTTATCTAGCATGTACGAAGCCCTTGATTCAATCATTAGCACTGGATAACTGAGCTTAGTGACACGTGGCTATAATCCTTGCACTGGGGACGTGGAGGCAGAAGGATCAGACATTTAAGACAATCTTCAGATACATATGGAGTGTCTGGGTGCTGACTGATTTAATTTTACTGCCCTCTGGAAGAAAGAACTTTGACACTCAGATATTTTAACTTTTGATAAATAGATACACCTACACAACTTTAAATTGAATCACTAAATGAAACTAAAAGCTATTAAATAAGTGGCATAACAATTTTCACACACATTGTACCTTCACATAAGATGCACTCATCAGTTCTGAAACAGTCAAGTGTAACTGCTGGAAGATATGCAAGGTTATATTATTATTTCTATGTTCAATCATGGGTCAAAGAGAATGCTTCCTGTGACACAACATTCATATGGTCCACTCTCTGTCTAATCAGGCTCATTGCCTAGGGAATTCTACCAACAGCGGACAGAAATTATTTTAGAAATTTAACATTTTACACAGTATTCAGAAAGGATAAAAGACTGTAAGTCATCTAGAGATGGCAGAGTGAATGGGAGGACTGAGCAGTTTCTGTACCAATACTGTACCACCTTAGCACCTGCAGATTTGTGGTATGGGGACTATACATGTGGTGATCTAAGGATCTACTTTCTTTTACCTTCTATGAATAAGCAGGCCTTCAGTGATGACTCCAGAATATAACCTTACATGAATCCACCACTGGAGTATAAATACTATTAAGCAAACTAAACTGCTTTGCTTGAACCTTCATAGAGCACAGTAAAACAAAAGAGAAATCCAAGAAGCTGGAGTCTAAGGCAGGAAGCCCTAAATCTTCTCTGGTCCTGAGAGGCCTGTGTGAACACCACGAATCCTGTCACTGGACCTGGCAGTGCCCCTTCCAACAAGGGACTTTCTTGCCAGGCTGCCAAGTCCACAGCACTCTGGACAAGCTGTACTCGGGACAGTGGCAGTGCAGAGACTGTAATGAGCTATAATCAGACCAGACTGTGCTGTCATCACAGCCCCTGGGCAGAAAAGGAACAGAACCTGGGAGGTCAGAGGCCTTGAAGTCCCAGGTGGCAAAGGAATAAGGGGGCAATTAGCTGGTTTGGTCTCAACACTGTAATCTCTAATTGGAAGCTGTCAATAGTAGCCATTTTCAGTGTCCCCAAACCAGAGAATCAGAGGTACTCAGAAAGCTCAGCTATAACTGCCAACCATGAGGATGACCTAAGTGAGGTCAAGGACCCACAAAGGACTGCATCTCTACCAAGAACTTAGCCCCAGCATGGCCCCAAGCTGGGGGCTGTTTGTGCCCTCCACAGTTCCCCAAGTGGATGCAGGCTGCTGCATAAGACCTCTCTTCCAGGTGGAATGACACCTTCTTTCTACATCTTACCATTATCTCTTAGCCATTGCCTGCTCCCTTCTGCCTTCACCTTGCATAGCTTCCTGCTCTGTCGTGACATGCTGAGCACACACAGTGGCCAGCTTTCTAGCTGCAGGATCTGCCAAAGAGCTGGCCCAGGGTAGGGGTTTTGGGATGATAGCCAAATCAGGCAAGTTGGAGAGAGATGGCCATTGGCGGTGGCGGGGCTGGGGCCCTTCTCTGTTCCCTTAAGTTTTCCCTCTCTCTCATTTCCCTGAGTCCTGTAACCTCCTGCATCTGTAGGCTGCTGAGCTCCCATGTGGTATCTTGCAACTCTGTGAAGGAGCCAGGCTGGCACTGCAGGGGAACCCAGCCTGACAGCAACCCACCCACAAGGCTGCATGAGCAGAAGGCAGCTTGTGCCAGCACTTTATGGTGCTCAAGGTCTTTGATGTTTCAGCTGGCTCAAAGGGCTGTGCCACAGGGGCCGTGTCCACCCACGTGCCACAGCCCACGGCTCACATCCTCGTCCTCCTGGGAGTTGGCGCTGGGGAAGTGGTGTGTGATGAGCACCAGGTCCATACCACTCCATTTCCTCTCCAGAGTCAGGGTCCAGTGACCACTCTTGCTCCATTAAGCAGCCACTGAAACCCCTCAGAAGAGAAACCCAAGGGAACTGGAAGTACTGACTTATCTAAGCAGGACTTCAGAATGCTTTGCTATAAAGCCCATGGCAAGAATAATTTTTATTTTCCCGTGGTTGTTTAACACCTCTCCTTTTCTTTCTTGCCCCTTGTCCATCATGAACCTTCTTACATGGGAACTCAAGGATGTGACAGGTAGGCTTCTGAATATTTCCTTGTCCCCAGGTAGCATCCCAAGACCTTAGTACATTTTTCTTTTCCTACTTTTTGCCCTGAGAGACTGTTCCTCAGGCAGGCTACACTGAAAATAATGCATAAATTTTATATTAAAAATCTGTATTTTAGCTATGAAAATATATATATTTTATCCTGCTTCACACTCACTGGCCCCCACTTCCAATATTATATACTCTGACTTCATATGAAAAGGTAAATAATATCCAATTTCTCCTTCCATCAAGCAAGTGACAAAGAACAGGACCCAAATGGAACTCAAGCACTTTCACCCAAAGCATCTCCAGCTAGGATCCTGTACTCAAAAGTCTAGCAGGTGGTATGGTGCTTAGCTCCAGGAGGAACCACAGGATCCTTCCACAAGGTTCAAGACAGAAGAAAAGATGAATAAGGACCCCTCCCCCAGTTTAAAAACAGCAGCATCCACTAGTGAGCCCATCAGATTCTAATGGATAGTGCCAAACCCACCCTGGTTAAACTCAGTGGATCACAAAATAAAAAGACAAGAAATTGAGAAAGCTGTGCAGGGATGTGGAGGGGTAGATAGGGGGTAGGAGAGAGAGAGTGGCGAATGACAGTAATCAGTACGTATTATATACATGTATGAAACTGTAAAAGAAAAAACTAGTAAAACAAAAACCCTGCCACAGGAGGCCCCACTTCCAGCTGAAGGAATTAATGGTTGCTGAGGTAGGATCATTTTCCTCAGTGGTGTAGCCCCTGATAAACTGCCCATATTGCAGTAAATAGCACCCCCTTCCCACCCATGCTCATGCAAGCAACCATAATAAAACTCAATAGGTTAAAACAAAAACAAAAGGGCTGGTGAGATGGTTCAGTAGGTAAAGGCACCCATGGCCAAGTCTGAGAACCAGAGTTTGATCCCTGGCATGACCTACGTGGTAGAAGAGGAGAACTGGGTCCTGTAAGCTGTCCTCTGACTTCCACATGACCATATGCATATGCATCCTCCCAGTAAATAGATGTAATAAAAGTTTTGCAACAACAACAATAAAAAGACACGTAAGTAGGATGGGGATTTCTGGAAAGAAGAAATGATTAGAGAATGAGGGGGGAATATGGGGGTGATATGAGCAAAATACACCATTTATAAAATTGTCAAGGAGTAAAGAAAAATAAACAAAAAACAAAAAACCAGTCACAAAGAACACTGGTGTTCCACAACAAGCAAGAAACACCCTCCGTGCTCTTGCTGGTCCCAGTCGGCTTGAGGCATCTGACAACAAACACGCCACTGCACTGTTCTCATAAGGCGCCAACTCCAATCCCAAGAAAAACATAAGCAGGCAAAATTCCTGGGTTTCCTTATTCTTACAAATTTGGACAATCCGTGGGGAGGAGGCTCGTTTTCTTGCCAGTCAAGGCCAGGGCCAGATAGTACTTTTGTGGTCTACTTCAGGACGGGAAACTTGTAAACAACCTCAGCAACAAACCCATACACGCTCATCAGGATCCTTACTGGAGGCAGAAGGTCACCAGGGAGGTAGACAGCCCAGATGCACTTCAGCATGTGACTGTGTGCAGAAGCCAGGCCAGCGCTGGCTCCCAGACAAGGAACACTGACCTCACCTTCTAAGTCTGACAGTGCCATAATGCAGGCGGCCTGAGAGGCGCTCAAGGGGAGCAGTGCTCCAAAGCCAGTGAATATTAGACAAAAGCCTAGCGCCTGAGAGGCCTGCGCTACGTGACACAGGACTGCACAGAACAGAGCTGGCTGGCTCCCTGTGTCAGAGAACAGCAGGGGTGGGCAAGTAGGAAGAGGAGCAAATCTGGTGGGAAAGCACAGAACCTTCTCAACAGCACTGTTTGAAAGAAAACAGTCAAACTGGCAGGAAGCCTGTGAATACTCAGGACCCTGAAGCCAGGTCACACACAGCTCTCTGCCAACACCAGCCTCAGTTTCCTTCATTGCAGGAGAATGATAACAAACAGCATTTGTACCTAATTCATAGGGCTGGCTTGAGAAATACATGAGTGCAGCAGTGAGTACCCAAGCCGCTCAAAACAGCCTAGTACACATCAGCAGCACAATGCAGACACTGCCACTGTCTCCATTATATTTGCCACCCCCAAATCATACTGCAGCAGGATGGGGGCCCTGCAGAGCCCTCAGCTTTCCTGCTTCCACCTCAGTACCCAGGGGTGAGAGAAGCCAACAGATTTCTTTGCTTAGTATCCCTGATAAGCTGAGTGGCTGGCACTGGGTCGTTTCACTCGCGGCCAATAACTGGATATCTATCTTGCAGTCCTACTTCAAAGGAGAAACTTAAGTTTAAAAAGGGCAGCTGTTATCTCCTGTGTCAAGTGGAGATTCTTTTGCCTTGAGCAGGCCACATTCAAAGTCCAGACCTCAAGATGAGAGTTCTTTGACTATCCTGTACTGAAGAGTAGGTGCCTGGGCACAAGCAGTACCACACCAGGTCTGTGTGATCAGGATGACCTAGCAGCACAATTTCTTTAAAAGAGCACAAATTCCTCTCCAACCATCAAATCATCAACTTATTTTAAAACCAGTTAAAAAAAGGTTGTTTGTCTTCTTTGAGACAGGGTCTCCCTGTAGTCCCAGCTGGCCTGAAACTCACTATGTAGACCAGACCGGCTTTGAACTCATAGATATCTGCCTGCCTCTGCCTCCCAAGTGCTGGGATTAAAGACATGTACCACCATACCCGTTAAAACTGTTTAAATTTTTGGATAGGGGCTACAGAGGTGGCTCAGTGGTTAAGAGTGCTGGCTGCTCTCACAGAGGACCTAAGTTTGGTTCCTAGCACCCAATATGGCAGCTCACAACCATCCGTAACTCTAGTTCCAGGGAATTTGGCACCTTCTTCTGGCTTCTGTGGGCACTGCATCCACATGGGTGCACTTACATAAATGCAGGCAAACACATAAAATAAAAATAAATAATATTAAATATAAATATAAAGATATATATATATATATATATATATATATATTCATTCCTTGGGCCAGCAAGAGGATGCACGTTCTTGGCTGCAAAGCCCAAAGACCTGAGTTCGATCCTCAGGACCCATATAGTGGAAGGAGAGATTTGACTCCCCAAATTTGTCCTCTGACTCTGCACATGCAACGTGGTACATGGGCCCCCACCCCTACACACAATAAGCAAATGTAATTTTTAAAAACTCCACTAATGCATCCCTAACTTATTAAGTGTACTTTTGACCAATAAATTAAAATGTCTTGTAAGACAAAAGTACAACAGCAACAAGAAAACCCAAAGAGCGATCTCAGGACTTCCCCATTTGTCCCTAAAGTAATGGCCACCTTGGTGCAGTGGGGGCTACTCACCTGCTTCACAATCGGCTGGTTCGGAGGTAAGGAGCTAGGAGCAACCACAGGGGGGCTCCCGGGGCCACAGAGCTCAGGGAACGGATTGGGGATGGCCGGCAGAGATGAGGTCCGGAACTGCTGATCTTCTTCCTGAAGGCGCCTGCAAGGAAGGAAGGCGTCAAAAGCTGGTTAGAACCTGCCATCCCATGTCACAGCATTACTACTGCTAGGTCTGTTACCCCAGAGACCAGACAACAGTAGATATCAGTGCATGTGTTCATAATAGCATAATTTCACAATAGCCCAAAGAGGGAAGTCACCCAAGTGTTCATCCATGGATGGACAGAACAGGAAAATGTGGTGTGTCTCTATAATAGAATACTACACAGCTAAAAAGAGTTATCCAAAAAATAAAGGAAGGAAATTCTGACACACGCTGTAGTGTAAGAGAATCTTGAGCCAATATGTACGAGAAATAATCCACTACCAGAAGGAAACATACTGGAAGAGTCTTGGGAACGGCAATATAAAACAACTGAACTCAGAAATAGAATTGTGGCTGCCA
Organism: Nannospalax galili; assembly: GCF_000622305.1. Lineage (NCBI taxonomy): Eukaryota > Metazoa > Chordata > Mammalia > Rodentia > Spalacidae > Nannospalax > Nannospalax galili. The sequence goes on along the minus strand of NW_008352325.1, from coordinate 674,195 downwards.
GGGGCTGAGAAGAGAGATGAGGGCAGAGGAGGTGCTATTTAGTGGGTCCAGAGTTTCTGTTATAGGGAGACTGGTTATCAATCCCGAGTGTTCAGTAATGCTTAAAAGTAGCTAATGTGATAAATGTTAAGTGTATTTCACCTTAACCAAAAAAAGAAACAAAATTTAAAGGTTGGCATCATTAGAGTCAAAGAGAATCTGCTCCCTCTCTGGGTGCCCTGTAGGATAGGAAGTTGTGTCTTTGTAAGTCTGTGTGCACTTGTACCTCAACCGTGTACGTGTACTGCACACAAAATGCTGCTGGCATCTGTTCACTATGCCCCCAGTATGTGAACAGGTTTTGTGACTAACTGCATGAGAACGGGGACTCCTCAACATTCTTGAAATGAACACCTATCTATCTGAGGAAAATCCTGGAGGAGGCTTCATGCACTCTTATCTGAACTGTGGAGTGCATCTATTTACAAAGAAAGGTGACTGATACTGAACTGGTTGGAATAAAAGCTTCATGTACCCATCTTCCTGAAGTCCCCAGCTGATTCAACACCCTGCTCTGCACTCCTTGGCACTTTTCCAGGGCCACCTCTTCCTGAAAAGCTCACTTGTCATACCAGTAGGCAACAGATGATGAATCTGATGTAACTTTGAAAATGGCAGAGAAATCAAGTTAAAATTCAAAGCCAAAATGATGCAGACTGCCCAGTGCTTTTTTTCTTTAGAGTCCTGCCAGCAATTTTTTGACCACATCTCCTGGGGTTTCCTGGTAAGACACCTTTTGCTCTAGCCACCCATCCTCCACCCACCCCCCGGGAGAGGGGGCATCAGCAGTGTGTAGACTCTCTTTCAGGAGAGGCAGAGACTGGTCTACTGTCTGCTCAGCCTTCCTGGTCCACCTCTTATGTAAGCACTCCTCAGAATCACCTTTGTGTACATTGCCTTCAAATAACTTTTTGAGTACATTTTACAGTTTGGTAAGATCAATAATCCATTAGCCTTCCTGGGAGACTTGCCATTAGAAAATTTACCCTGTGCCCACTTTCTTTACCAACTTGTCTCTGACTTCAAAGGAGGATCTGTCTAGCCATTCTGTGTGGACCAGGAAATGACGTGCTTATTTTAAGGCACCAGATCTCCCAGGGCAAGAAAGGAATCAGTGTTATGAAACATAGGAAAGCCATTCCTACAACGGCTTGATGAGGTGGCAGAAAGCTTATTTTTATTGAGAACAAATCCTGCTCCTCCAGTAACGGCTTTAGCCTCAGCAGGGCAGCCACATCAGGGTCTAAGCACTGGGACAAAGAACAAGGTGGGAAGGCCGTGGCCAGCACACCACTTCCAGTGTTCTCCTGCTGATGCATCCCCAGTGACTTAACTCCACAGAATGATTTTCATCTTTGATCTACAGAATAAAGAAGGAATATTCTGATATCCTAGCAGCTCAGAAGAGTTTCCCTCTTCATTAAGATATTCCAGAATTTCTAAATTATTTCAATTTTTAACTTAATTTTTTTTAAATGCTCTAGCATTTCATAGCTACTTCCCAGCACAACTAAGGAACATTACACCAAGATGAAAGCACACTACATATGTTTCCCAATAGGAAACCACAAAAGGAAGATATTTGGGGGGGGGGACGGTGCTGAGATATATGTATGTCAGGGATGGTCAGGGCCTGGGAGGTAGAGCTGGCTATACCCAGCCTGTTGGAGCCATCAGGAGCTGCTCTGTAGCGCACACCCAGCACCCCAGCATGACTTGAGGACTTTCTTATTTAGGCTAGAGAGAACCCCACCCCCTTCAGGCCAGGCCTCCACCTCTGCTATGAGCTTTGGTTTCTCTACCCAAGTCTATCTCAGGGAATGAGGCACAGGCAGCCAGTATCACAAAGGACAAGTTCAGCCAGAACCTGAAGCTGAAATGTCAGAGGCAGCATAGGCACTATCATCAGGAGCTGGGCTCTCTGGCAATACCCTTCTGCTTCTGCATTGCCCTTGGGCCCTTTCTCCCCTAGTTTGCTCAGGAAGGCTCCCTCTTGCTGGGTACCTCAAGGCAGCTGTGGATGAGCAGACCCTTGGCCTTGGAAAACTCACCAAGAAACGAGTCTCCCTTATAGACCCCGGAACTAGTGAGGGAAATAATACATAATACATAAATAGTCAGGAAAGGGTTGGTTCACCATCTATGAACATAACAGAAAGCAGTCCTCCCCTTGTCACCTCCCAGGATAGAGGAGCCACCTAGGGAAAAATGGTTATGAAAGCTGCAGAAAACCCAGTAAGTCAGGCCAGAAAGAGCCCTTTTAGAAGTTTCTGGAAGCAAGGAGGGGAGAAACACCCCAGAACATGTGGTGCTGAGAAAGTGCAGCCACCAAAACTCCAACAGGACAGAGGCTAGGCAGCAGGCCCAAACACAGTCCAGGCACACACACCTGTCAACGCACAGAGGTGGGGGCAGGCATGCTCTGGATGTTCTCACTAAGCCATGCATGCCTGAGATTCACGGAAGCCCACAGAATCTGAGCCAGGCCATGCAGGGCTCCCCAAGAGCTGCCCCTCCTTGGCTTGGTTTCACAAACCAAGGGAGTCTACTCTGTTCTCAACATCTTCCCCTTAACACAACCATCTGCTGAACTTTCTAGCTACCCTCCTTGCCTGTACTCAAGACAAAAATAGTCACACTCACATTTTCTTCTGTTCCTGAGCTCCTTTTCAGAATCACAAGCCTGAATGTGTTCAGCAGCACCCTCAACTAACTGCACCCTTTTCCACCTCAGGACCCAATCACCTGCAGGTCCTTGGGCTCCAGACAGACCTCACATTAATTAGTACATACTCTGGAGCCATATGGCCCTCTTTCCTGACCCCTAACCTCCAAATCAAAAATTATGTCACCTAAACTGATATACACCCTCCTCTCTTGCGTGTCCCCAACCCTGCCTCCCTGCTGCTGGGAAGGGCATAAAAGCCTTCAACTCAGCCCTCACCTCCAATGGCATCACTTCCACTCACCAACCTCCCATTTTCTTATTAGCTTGGATTCAGTTTGGGGATCTGCCACCTCCCAGGAAACCCCCTCAACATCCCTGATAGACTCTTCTCACCAGCACAGATGCTTCCCTGTTCAATCTTCCAGGGAGGATTAGGCCAAAACAGAATCATAATGTGGAGCTGTGTATTTCTAACCACATCCCATAAGTTGGCACTGCTGCTGATCTGCAGACCCTACTTTGGAAAGCATAAACTAGAAGCATGGTTACTCCTTAATTCTTCCCTGAGCTTTTTTCATTTGATGGTTTTCTGTAGATTTACCCAACTAGCATGGTGTCTGGTGTGTAGCAGGTGCTCAGTAAATGTACAGATGCTTAGCCCGCTATTAGGCTTACCCCAAATGCTGCAGTGTTGGATGGCGTACCCATGGACCCTGTGAATGGCACTTCAGTTCTTTGTGTCAGCAGGCACAGGCATGGCTTGACATTTCTGTTGGGTACCCCCCACCCTCCATAGTCAACAATAGCCCAATGCATCACAATATCTGTGCTACTCACTTCCTTCTGTCTCATCACAGTGTCATGTCATGCATCACACAGGAAGAGTGAGATCTACTCACATGATTTCCACTAGTGTTATAACTATTGTTTTACTTTTATTGCTGTATATCTCTTATTGTATCTAATTTATAAGGCAATATTCACCACAGGTATGCATGTCTAGGGAAAACCTCAGTATAGAGAGAGCTTAGGACTGTTTGGTTTCAGGCACCCACAGGGGGCTGTGGGCAATCTTCCCCAAGGTTACTGGAAAACCACTGCATTTGATATTAAGAGGAACTTATCTAACTTAGGCAGTCACTGCCCATCACCACTTGGAGAGCAGAGGGCAGTGTCTATGCTGCTCTGGTTCTGGGCCCACCTGACAGCAAGGATGTGCACAGGCTGAGAGCGCTGCACTTTCTGCCTTGGGGATGCCTGTGGCGGCTGGGGCCGGGCACTGGAGGCTGCTGGCTGGCTGCTGGCGGTGTGCTGGCCATTCTGAAGAAGGGGCACCGTGTCTGACTGCATGTTGCAGGCCGAATTAAGGCTCTCCAGGGATGAGTTCATGTTATTCACCAGCCCTTCTAGGTCCACGTCATCCTCTGCACATAGAAAGGCAAGAGAAGAAAGAAATGTTAGTGGTGGTGAGGGTCCCACCCAAGTGTTCACTTTTGGGTGATCAGGCCCCTACATTAATACTACTTTCAAAATGCTGTATAAGGAACAGAGGAACATAATTCAAAAGAGAATAAATAAATGTCTTCAAGGAATTAAGTGACTAAAAACAACTCCCAATATCCCTGAAGCCATGCCACACTTGCCTCATCTCTATGGGAGATGCTCTGAGGTTCCGCTCAGCTTATGCTGCAGATAGTGACAGATCATCCCCAGATCATCACCAGCTGGGGCCCAGTGTGACCTTGGGTGGTAAGGCCCATGAGATGATGACTGGAAGGGTGGTTACTCTAAAACCCAAGCCTACAGACTTGCAAGCCCACCCTTAGCTCTCAAGTAGCTGAGTTTATGGAGGTCAGTTTCATAGAAGGCATGCATAAACGCAGAGAGAATGGTACTAAGGGTGAGTCTGAGGGAGCAGCAGGACATGCATAGAAAGAGGGGGTACAGTTCCCAGTTAAACGTTCAGATGAAGTATTGTGCTAGAGGTATTACTCAAAGGATGTTAATATTTAAATCAGTTCACTTTGAGTAAGCAGATGGCCCCTCCCATGGTGGGAGGGGCCACCATGGTAAAGGAAAAGGTCTGAACAGAAAATGGACCTCTGTTAGTAAGATAGGATTCTGTCACCAGATATGATATTCTGTGATTCTTTCACAGCTAGTCTACCTGCTGGCCTGCCTTATAGAATTGAGACCCACCAGCCTCCACAGTCTTACAAGCCAATTCTAAATTACATGCCTCTCTATAAATCCTGTTTCTGTTCCTCTAGAAAACTCTGACTAATACAGAGACCTGGGGTATAACTTGGTATATACAGAGATGGGGGATTCTAGGGATGAGGAAGCAAACAGGGAGGAGGATGCACAAGCACAGTAGCTCTGCTTGCCTTTCTGAGGCCTGGCTCCATCCCTAGATCCAGGGATGATCTACCACAAAGCACTCTACATTCCCGTAATTCTGTTTGGAATGTGCTCCTATTAGTCACTTTCTATAACTCAGAACAGTCTTAGCAACACTGGCTCCTTTTTTCCACCTGAATTTTTAGAGTTGTCTCTTATTAGCAGACAGACAAACAATGACCTAGGCTGACTCTATCACAGCACTTTGTAAGACATGAAATATGGCTTGAATTGACCCCCATGCCCACACAGTATCTCCAGGTCACAGTGAAAAAGGTCTGTAGTCCAATAGACGCCATGGCTCCTACATGGCAGGAAGGAACACAGAGAAAAGGCATTTGTGAATCTCCTCACCAGGCCAGCCTGCCCCTACAGGCTCCAGGCCTGAGGCAATGGACTTGGCCTTTTTTTCTCAGTCTCTTCAAATCTAACGCGAGTTTGTAACAGTATCTACCCTCAGGGACTGTGAGGATGAAGTCAGGTATGATCTGCTTTGTAACAGCCTGACACAGAGTGAACAGATCCATCTCATCTGTTCTTTATACAACAACATGGCATAAGCAACTGGTCTACCAGCTGACGACACAGGCCTGAGGAATGAAGCCATTTGCTCGTCCCAGAATACACAAGCAGCATTCAGCACCTCAGATTTTAAAATAAGTTTAGATGTTGATCTGACCAGGCATGTGAGCAACAAATGGACTGAAGGACCTTTATACAACATGGCAGCCCTGCTCCATCTGCTCCCTACAGAGCCTCAGGTGGCACACTGGGCAAGAGGTTCTGTGGTAGAGTGCCTGCCTAGCATCTTGTGGACCTAGATTTAGTTCCCCAACACCACAAACAACGTCTTAGGTGGCCTTTCTTTGGCTTTTATTTCTCAAGGCTAAAGTGTGTGAAAACAAAAGATATCCAAACCTACCAGAGAAGCCACCAGGATGGTCAAGGGTGGGAAGGAGCAGTATCTCCTAGGTAGGGGGAGGGGGGAGGGGACAGGGCACAACTGAGGGAAGGTTTGAGCTTGGAAACAGCAGAATCTAGATTCCCCCTAGCTTGGTGCTAGAAGAGGGGTTCTAATGGAGCTAGATAGGGAAGTAACACATGGTATGGGTAGGCAGCTCATGTTCAAGGTCATCAGGAGAGACAGCAGGCTGCTCAAAATAGCAGCAATGAGCCCTTGCTGTCTGACTGGTGTAGTCACTGCTGGAATGAGAACAGAGGACATGTGCAAGAGACAGCATTGACAGGAAGCCGACGGGCTGCGCGGGCCTAAGAGAGAAACAGGTGCTAAGGGTGGCACAAAAATTTAGACTGCCAGTGAATATCTAGGGTCTGTGTGGGAGGAAGGAAGGCAAAGGAAGATGACATTGGCATAAATCAGGTTCTGGGTGATCAGCTATCAATCCTATAGCCAGATATTAAATGGACAAAAGTGCTGAATTAGTAGTTAATAACCACAAAATCAGCAAGCTGACACAAAGGAGGATGTTGAGGGCCACAGGCAGAGCTCTTGCTCAGTTGAGGGCTGGCTGACTAACATGGAACCAGGACACTGGCAGGGGCACTGTGGGCACATCTTCTGGTCCTGTTGTCCTCTGGGAGACATGCCCCTTAGGAAAATTCCCATCCGCATACTGTTGAAGCAGCACTTAGCCAACGTAGGAAAAGAAATGGCTGTCCAGACCAGAGGACTACTAAGGAGAAGACTACACTAGAGTTCAGGACTTCAGGAAAGTTCTAGAATATATGCAGTCTGAATACCACACATCTAGCACATCTCTACTCATTTAGTTGACATGCTAACAGTGGCTTAATCTAAGCTCTTGAAACAATTAGGTACACATGCTGCCACTCAAAACTTAGCATATTAACAGCTCAGTGGACCATTTAAGAATCAATACTGGATGAAACACAAAGCTCACTATTTAACCAGTCCAGGCCAGTTCACACTGGCTGAGGGAGCACCATGTGAATTCACCTAAACTTCATGCAGGGCTGCCTCCTAAGGGTTTAGAGAGCACAGAGTGGCATTTCTACCACTCTCAATGGCAATGCGGTTCCGGCTCTGATAGCTCTCTCAGTTTCTGAGAAAATCAAATAGTCTGGTTCACTATAGTCGATTTTCATTTGCAGCTATTTTTCCCTGAGTGTGCTATAGCCTTTGGCTGTGCCGACCCCTGGTGGCAGCCCCTGGTGTCTCTTGTCCTTCTGCTTCTATTTTTCTTGGTCAACAGGTAAATTCCGTGGGTCAGCTCTCTGCAGTTAGGTCAAAGACAAAGCAATTCCGATATTACTGAAAATAAATATAAGGCAAGTAGATGCTAGAATAGAAAGATAACACGTGTCCTCCGAGGTGGGCAACTTCTTCCTCTTCTTTTTATTTGAATATACATAACTGGGTTTCCTTTAAAGGGCACCAGGCTAATCTGGCAACATTCACTTAATAGGTCCCAATCTTCACCAGTTGAATATAGCCATCATACCCAGCTGCTTTAAATCTTCATACCACCATAGCCACCAAGGCAAAAATAGAAGTCCTTGAAGTTCTGAAATGTCTTCCCTAGAATCAATGTCCTATGAGGACAATTAGCATTTTTATCCTTGTTTAGATTTTATAAAAAACCCACCATGAAAAAACTTTATTTGAACTTCTTTAAATTCTAATGTGGATCAAAAATTCAGTCTTCTAAACTAGTTTAAAACAGTTGATTCTAGAGAAGATACTTCATATTTTACACAGTTTCCTGTTTTTTGAAACAGGGTTTCAATATGTAATCCGGCTGGCTTGGAATTAGCTATGCAGACCTGGCTGGCATCCAGAGATCTGCCTGCCTCTGCCTCTCAAGTGTTGAGGTTAAAGGTATGTGCCACCAGACCTGGCTTATACTGTTTTTGTTTTGTTTTGTTTTGGTTTGGTTTGGTTTTTAGCACTAGACTATAATATACTAAAATCACATTTAGTCCTTTAAAAAAATAATTACACTTATTTATTTAGCGGGAGGAGGGGCATACGCACACCACAGTGCTTGTGTAGAGATCAGAGAACAACTCACAAGAGTGGGTTCTCTTCTTCTGCCTATGGTGATCTCCTTTAGGGATTGAACTCAGGTTGTCAGTCTTGGCATTAAGCATCTTTCTTTACCCACTGACCCATCTCACCAGCCTCACACTCAGTTTTTGCAAGCATTCTCTAAATTTATATTCTGTCTACAAGTTCTTCTCAAAGAGGACCCTGTGTATCTCTTCTAAGTGGACAACTGCTAGATTCTCTTCTTACTCCACAAGTCTGAGTGAATCTATAGCCACCCACTTGTGAAAGGCTTTCTGTCAGGGAACAGGAGTGGGAAACTGAGACAAACTTATGCTTCTGGAAATGAAGGGTCAAATTGTCTACACAAAGTTAACATGAAGAAAAGAATTTTCCACAAGGGAACCCTTCTAGAAAGAATACTAGGAGAGAAGAGGAAAATGACTTCATATATAAAATTTCACCTCAGATGGACTGGTAAGAATGTGTTTACCGAACAAATATGGCTGCCAATCTAGCTCTTAATAGCTATTTTCCTTCTCTAAATAGCCCAGTCCCAAAATGGGCATGGACTTTGCTCCAAATATTTGAGGTCATCTGATTTCAAACTCACATCTCTTCTTGCTTCACTGTCATTAGCAAACTCAGGCTGGCTTTGTTTGTAAATAGATATAAATTTGGTGAGACAAATTCTCATTTGGTTCAAAAACCAAGATTAGCAAATATCTCCCACAAGCCAAGTGAGGTGTGCTGACCAGGAAAAGGCAAGGAGGGGAGGGGAGTGGCGGCAGAGTAAGATCAGCTCCCGGACCCACCTTAGCACCTTCGTGAATAACTCACTTCTTAGTTTACAGCACCATCTAGTGTCTTCTTTACGTGAACTGGAGATTAAAAATGGCACTGGATTTTCTCCATTAAACTATCTTGGCTCCTTAAAGACAACGCACCATTTGCACTATGCACTTAACATACATCCATTATGGTAGTACCTTCTGCATAGACCCCCCACCAGTCACTGAGAACACCTACTGCCTTCCCTGTCCTCTCTAGATTTTACATGGAAGGTACACAGTTTGGGTAATGAATAGCTGTGGACAAGTGTGTGTGTCACATATGACTAAGTGAATGAGTCTCTGTGAAGAAAAAAAGTAGACAGCATCCTACCTGAAAAGTTTCTGACAGGTACAAAGACCAAGTTTGTACAAAGCCCTATCTGGAAAAGAATTGAAGACAAGGCTTTTGAAGTGTTCAAACCTAAGCCTTGTTTCCTCAGTAAGCTATTTCTGTTTACTTCTAACTAAAACTTTGTGCAACTATCACTTAACATGCTGATATATCATCTTACCAACCAATCTACCTTTTATTCTCATGTATTCTAACCATATTCATTTAATTTTCAGTGTGTAGAGTGTGGATATAAATAAGAAATTAACTGTTAGAATTTTGTTCTCTAGTTTCATACATCATGTTTAAAGATATTCAGAAAATACGAAAGCAAATCTTTACCTAATCAGAACTCCAAACAAAAATATAAATGCAAGCTCTAAGTTATATCATTATTTAAAAAAAAGAAAATGGACTCAGTGGTCTATTTCAGTGGTTCTTTCAGGTAGGAGATACAGACTCTGCAACCAGTGTGTCTAGTACATACACACAAATACCCTCATATATTGCATGCACATTTACAATGCCTAAATTTTCAGTGTTTACAGGAAAAACTTCCTAACCTCTGTTGAAAATGGCATCTTCTCTTCTCTAATTACACAGATGCTAATTGTTACTTTCAGTCTTTATTGATTGAGAAAATTTTATCAACAAGCTGATGGATTTCACAATCAGTAAGGACACAGATGGGTATTCTTTGTTGCATTATGACCATAGATATTTGGCAGCCTGTGCAGGACTCTGTTTCTCTTAGCTGGAGTCCGTGTTCCCATTCCTTCTCTCCCCACTCTAGCACTGGTTAGCTCTGGGCTGAAGAAGAGAAGCTAGAAGGGACGTTAAAGATCACAAGGGAATGTGGGGATTCCTGAGAAAGCATCACAGCTTAGCTCAGAATGCTTTCTAGACTCCTCATTTTGGCCCAAAGTCATTGCTACCATTTTCCCCATTTTCTTTGGAGGGAGTCATTTATATCCCCTCAGGCAGGGACAGAGACACAGTATACATTTGGCTTTTGATTAAGTTCATGAGCAGAACTGGTGACAATCCTTGAAAAGAATACTGTACATCACATCCCAAAGAGATGAGTCTTTTTCTTTTTTGAAAATATGCCTGCATCTAAAAAAACAGCCTAAGGAATAAGATTTCATTACAGAAAATAGTTTTTGATGGTTAGCAACTATCACACAAGTTTCTCCTCCAACCCAAAGGGGAAGGAAATAAATCAAATCTGGTTCAAATGTTACAATGGAAAGTTGGGACTCCTTATTACCTAATTGTTAAACATCTTTAGTAACTAGATGAAAGGGGCAAGATTCAATCTGGCTTTCTTTGGTTCTTGTTTTAAAAGTAGATGAAAGTACTGTTAGCTTTCTCTAAGGTTTCAGAACTGCAGAGTCAAACAACCAGGGGATAAAAATACTCAAGGAAACTATCCATATTGAATATGTGCAGACGTTCTGTCTTCGCTTCCCAAACAGCAAAGTGTAATAGTTATTTATATAGTATTAGGTGTTATAAATAATCAAGAGTTCTAGGTGTATGGGAAATGTTCATATTTTATATGCAAATCCAACTCCATTTTGCACTCCTAAGCATGGCTTTAAGTTTTCAGGAGGTCTGGAGCCCATCTATGAATACTGGAGCAGCTACGTGTATCCAGAAAAACTGAAGGGAAGCCTGGAAAAGACCATTGCACACCCATGCTACTACAAACAACCAAAGGGTGGAACAACTGAAGTACTCCTTAGTAGATGAATGGCTAAAAATGTGAAATGGGGACTGTATGTACATAACAAAGTACTATTCAGCCTCAAAGGAAGGATATCATGCTGGGGAAAAAGCAAAAATAAATAAATAAATAAATAAATAAATAAATAAATAAATAAATAAATAGTAAAAGCCAAGAGCAAAGGATTCCACTCCTTGAGGCACCTAGAGAAGTTGCATCCACAGAGAGTGGAGTGGGGTGGCCAGGGGCTCAAGGACGAGGGTGAGGAAGGTAGGGTTAATGGATTCTAAGTTGCAAGAAGTTCTCTGCTGGACTGTGGTAATGGCTACACAACAATACGACTTGTTTTATTTCTGATTTTTGAGACATGGTCTGGCTCTATAGCCCAGACTGGCCTGGAACTCATTCATGGTTCTACTGAGTCTACTGGGAACTCAGCCTCCCAAGTGTTGGGAATATTGGCATGTACCATCACACCTGTCTGTGAGTGTCCCTAAAAAAAGATTAAGGTGATAAATTTCATATTATTTTTTTAAACCAGTTAAAAATAGTGAAAAATAAAAGCAATCTTAAAATTAGACTTGTTAATAGCCTCAAACACAGTCAACTGAAGTATTTGTCTACTTGGATAACTCTCTGACAGAATGGATAGCAATGCCACTGAATAGACCTCGCTGACAGAGACCTGTTCTGGAAGGTGCAACCTTAACCTCTCAGCCCGACACTCATACACCAGGGCTCACCCTTTCTGGACTTCCAGAGCCTAGCCCCTGGTGTACCCTGATCCCCCTGGAGAGCATGTCCCTCAGAATCACTTTATCCTCAACCCAGAGTCACTCCTCAATACTCTGTTTTCTTTTCACATTGGCCAATATGTCCACGCAAATATGGCCTCCCCCATGGACCAAAGCTGAGGCAAGACAGGCATGGATATTGTTCATGGTGGCCTGCACAGAGCTTGACTCACACCAGTCAGAATTCTGAGTAGCCTCAGGTGACCAATGGTGACATAATCTCAGTTAGGGAGAAATGCCATGGGGAACCTTCAGAAAATTATTCAGTCTAAGACAAGGATGCAAACACCTGGGTTAGGAGGCAAAACAAAAACAGGGCAAATTCTGAAGCTGAGGAGGCTGGCACTAGAGTGTGGATGGAGACATGAGGGTATCTGGGACTGGTTTTGAAGAGGCCTCTCCAGGTTATGCTGAGCACACTGGCTTGTTAAAGGAACAGACCAAGGCAATCCATTTCTTAAGTGAGTTACAGCAAGCATTTGGGCAAAGTTGTCACATTACAATGGTGCTCTACTCAACTGGTAAATTGAGTCTCAAAAACTAGGACTAATATAAGCATAGAAAGTGTGCCCACTCTTATAGATAGTGGGGCCAATGCCATATCCCCAGGGAAGCTAGTGCTATAGGCTAAAATCTAGGGCAAATTGCCAAGTTCAAGGCAGATATCCTTGTCATTGGGCAGCTCCACACCATTTTGAACTCCCCCAAATAAACAAACAAACAACAACAATTAAAACAGAAGAGTAAGAAAATGACTAATCCCTTTGTACTTCCAAGGAGTCTTATTTTTAAATCTGTGTTTCAAGGAGCTGTACAGTAATTCCATTAAAATAAGAAAAGCTACCTATTTTACTCAATGATCCCATTCATTAAAATTAAAAGACCTGGCATCCAGTGTTCAGTTGAGTATCCCCTAGCAAAGTGAGTAGTGTCCTTTCTTGGATTTTATAATATCCTCCCACATTATGCAAGGAAGCACCTGGGCATTACTAAGTCTCTTCCCAGTTCTCTAAGATGACTTGGATTCTGCACCAAATGGTCATACAACATAGGAAAGGAATTTTCTACTATCAAAATGTTTCAGTCTGCCAAGTAAGAACCAAAGACCTGAGCTGCAAATGACATTTTAAAAGCACGATTCAGCCATGCAATTTCTATTTTTACTTTTAGAAGATATGGGGGAAGACGGTGCATAATCTACAAAATAATACTCAAAAAGGGCAAAAAATAAATTATATCTTTCTTAAATCTTCTTTGGTAATTTAATTTTTCTTTTCAATTTCAAAATTCCTAATTTTTCTATTACATCATAAATCAGGCAGAAGCCTGGGTACAAGAAACTATATAAATAACTTGTCACTCTAGAAGTTCCCATTTTCCATCAACCCTAAAAATATTAGTCCAAGAACACTGGAATTGAAAAGGGAAAATCAAAGTTAACAGTCCAAAAGTCTGTCACTTACTGGTACTAAGTTCTCAAAGAGTCAATGTTTTAAAAGCAAATGAGACACTGGGGAATCTTTATCATCACATTAAACATTAACACTGTAACTTCATGAACTTTAACTCCATAAATTCAAAATCCATTCACTTAACCAACATTTTTCTTCGTTCAACGTACATTTAACCGAGTACGAACTACATATCCAACATCGTTTAAAATACTAGAATACAGACGTTAATAAAACAGGAAGGCTTCCTTCTGCCACACTTGCTTCAGCAGTTTACATACTGAAGCATGCACATTCATAAAGCGTTCCCTAGTTTTTAAATGTTTTTACCACAAAGGGTAAATATATGAGGACATGCTTACCCTGACTGAACATTACACAACATATACATGTTTGAAAACTTCACACGGTACCTCATAACTATGTGTAATATTTTAGTCAGTAAAAATATTCCTGCCACCAAATATAATGAAGACTTATGCAACATGCTTTTTGGAAAAGGGTTATGATGCTAAATATAAAGTAGCAGGGAAGGATATGAAACTTTCTTTTACTACCTCTGGAAAAGTAATTCCTTCTATGAAGAAGTTAAAACCTGCTCCAGTTGAGGGGCACCTAACAGGGAGTCCATATATCCTGTAGGAATTTTAGCACGGGCTCTCAACTGGAAAGGGTCAGCTCAAGAAGGGATAGTTCCCAGGACTCCAAGTCTTGGCTACAGTTTAGGGGGAAGTGGGAAGGTAGAGCAGGCTCACATCCTCAGATGAAGGGATTCTTGGCACAGTGAAGTTCCTGGTCTATAAACACCAGAAAGCGCAGAACTCCTCCCAGTCCAGCTCTGCTCACTGTGAGGAAGTTGATGCCATCTCTGTTTACAGGCAAGGCTCTTGGATCTCAGAGGGGCCTTAGTGCTAAGGCCTCGGAGGCAGAAAATCCATCCCAGGAGACTCCAGAATGGAAAAGGCCAGGAGACAGAAGCGTGCTTCCAAGCCTGAGGCTAGACTGCTTCACCAGGACAGCACACTCAGGCCATGGCTGATCATGGCTGATGGAACAGATCATCTAGAGCTGTTCTAATGTGCCCACAGGCAGGACCACTTGGGGTTTGTGGGTACAAACAGGTTCCTGGAGTGCACCTGGAACTCTGAATCCCAGTGTCTAGAGAACAAAACTGAACCAAGTTCCTGCTAAGGTCTGGATGTTTGGACGTCTTGAACCTACAGGTTCTGAGGCCAGATTCCACGGTGAAGGTAATTAGTTCAGGAGGGCTATGTGCCAGGGATGGGAATAAGGCCTGATCATGGACCCCCAGAGAGCTCACTTGCCCCCTCCTACCCTTCGCCAGGTGCAAACAAGCCAGAATGCAAAAAGATGGATGAATTAAGGACCTGTATGCCAACTTCATCTTGTTGGGAGTATTATTGAAGACTTTAGAGTCAAACATGCATGACTGACCAATCCCTCACATTATAAGAGGTAAAGTAGAAAACAAAGCAATCTGTAGACACTGGGATCTAATACCTACTGATTGACAGTATCTGCAAACACTGCTTAACTCTACTGAAGTGTCTGCTCTGTAGGGATTCATGGCAGACCAGCATGCATCAGCCAGCATGCAATTGTAGTACCTGCCCACAGGTGAGGAACCTTCTTAGAGTGGGGTAAACATTAGCCATGACAACAGAAGTAATCTTGAAGGCCCTGCAAAACCATTTCTGAAGGCAGCAGTGCCAAATGGCTAGTTTAAGTTCTTTGTTTTAGACAGAATTTTAATTATATAAGAAAATATAAGCTGGGCGTGTGGTGCATGCCTTTAATCCCAGCACTCAGGAGGCAGAGGCAGGTGGATCTCTGTGAGTTCAAGGCCAGCCTGGTCTATATAGTGAGCTCCAGGAGAGCTGGGACTACAGGGAGACACTGTCTCAAAATAAAATTAAAAAAAAAGAAAATATAACTCATACCTACAGTGTACTATGTACTAGAATAGACAGAGGCTATTGATACTGGTTCAAAGTAGGTTTCTCCCACCCCCTCTCCTTTATTAAAGATTTAAGCAAGGTATTATATAGTGAAAATAATACTGGATTTCGAAGAGCAGATACTCTTATTTTCTACCTTGGAGAAATTGGAAGATATTCTTTCATCACTGAGTAAATGAAAGAAATTTTTATTTCAAAATTGTTTGATTTCTAAATTGTTCATTGCTGCATTTATTGGATAAAACGGCCCATCTTACTTGATTGGTCAGTTAGAATAGCATAAAGCTCATGGTTGCATCCCTAGGCTAGGCCCCTGCTTTGCACAGCTCCTACAAGCAACAGACACTTGTATAACGAAGGAAGAAGGGATGAATGAATAGAAGTCACAGGAAAACTACCCAGCAAGCAAGCAGAATGAAAAGCAAACCCGCCAGGAGAACAGAAAGAGTTGCTGGGCTAAAGCCCTCCATTGAGCTGCAAGCATCCTGACAGCTAAAGGAAACATGAAACATTAATGGAGCCCAATTATCTGCTCAAAGGGACCAGACAAAAGAGTGGCGTGAACTGTCAGAGCATCAGGAAAGCATGGCCCAGAATAGCTGAGACTTGAAAAATGACAAAGGATGACAAAGGCTTTTTCAGTTCTGCTCCAAATAAGGACCAGGAGGAAGAGATCGGCTGCTTGCCTGACACTGGCCAAAGACAGAATGCAAGCTCCTCAATGCCTTTTTGTTCCCATCTTCCTTATTAAGATAAATGATCTTCAAAGTGGGAAGGAGGGAAGAAGCACAATTAAAGGGCAGCCAGTGTCCACTGTGCAGAGGCAACAGCAGGAGCCCAGCTTCTTGGCTGCTTACAAGCCCAAGGTCGAAATCTCAGTGTGAACCACTGGAAAATCTTACAAATCAAAAAGGAAGGAAAATACTGGTGGACTTGGATAAGGACTGAGGGCCAAGGCAGAAGAGCATGGGGACAAAAGCCTGAGGTTGGAGCACACCAGCCCGGGTCCAAGACAACTGCTGCCGCTCACGAAGGGTAGAGGGCTGGGCAATGCTCTCACCTCTGATTGTTTCCTCCCCGTAATATGGCCCTAATAACAACTCGTATGTCACAGGATAGGTGAATCCAATGAACTAAGACATGAATCATAAGTTCTTACTAGTTTCAAGAACCTATTTTCAGAACAGAGAAGTCATAAACACAAAAGTAGAAGATGGAGGTGAGAAATCACGTCAAATCTAGCAGTTTGTAATTCCTCATCTATCTGGCACTACAGAACAATCATGATATATAAATGTTATTATTTGGTGTGGCAAAAACCCTTCCATCTTCCATAAGATAGATGGAATGTGGACACTAGTGATTTTTGTGGGAAAAGGACTAGCGATGACTCTCCTAGCTTTTTAACATCCTGACCCTAACAAAAGATGTTAGACAATGGGATGGAGCTGAGAAAGAACAGAAATCCAAATTATCCTCAGCTCAGACATCAAGATGCAAGGAGAGGCCAAATACATTATACTATCCAGGATTGCTATTAAACACTTTAGAAACAGAACTTTATCACAGGAAAACAACCTACCATTACCATGAGAAAATGATAACCAATAAAACAAAAGTCAATTCTACGTACACATAAAAATCGAGACACTGTAAAAGCCACTTTTCTGACAAGGGAATAAAAGCTGAGAGGGTGTTAGAAGAATCACAATGAAAACTTGGTTCAGAGGCTACAATGGTAAGGAGTCACCGTTTTCTCAATTTTTACATTCTCCCCATGATCATACCCTATCCACGCAGCTCCAAACACTCATGAACAGCTGCAGCAGGGAAGAGGTGGTTTTTGTCTTTACTTGCCTAGAATTACCAGAATGCCCCACATGTAGGATCTTTCTGGAATATGCGTATCTATGGCACATGAGTTCAGGAATTCACTATACAAGCATCTCTGAACTGTGTCTCTGAGACAGCACTGTAGTGGAACTTGCAAGACATGGTCAGTGCCCTGGTAAAATGCACAGACTTGGAAGGGAGGGGAACGTACAGTATATAAGGTAACACTGTAGGGATGGCTTACACATACGGCTGTGTGCTTGGTGGTTCTTTTAAGTTAGCTCAAATTCTAGCATTGGATACACTTGGCGTTGTTGATTCTCTATTAGTGGTGACCTCTCTGGGACTTCTGGGCAAGTTACAGATTCCCATGTGTACCAGTGATGACTTAATGAAAAAATATAAGACATGCAGAATCTTAGGCACAGGCCTCCTAGCCATCACGTTCAGGATCATCATCATCATTTTATTATTATTAATATTATTATTATTATTATTATTACTATGATGATGATGTTTCAGTAACTATGCAAAATGGATGCACACAATAAAGCCTGCCAAGTGTAAAGAGGTTCCTAACTTACTCACAGCCACAAGAGAATCACATGGAGACAGAAGTACACAGCCCAGAGTCCTGTTTAAAGGACAGAAGACCCAAGGAGTGGGACCCACAGAGGAGACAATGACCCGAGCAACTTCTGTGGTTTTGGGGATGAGACCCAGGGCCTTGGTGCATATTAGGCAAGCACTCTACCACACAGTTACATATCTAGCTTCCATTTCATTTATGAACTGGTGATGTGACAAACTGGCCCAGCATGATGGATCATTATAATGACACATTACTGACAGGTGGGCATGAAGTTCCCAAGGGTCCTTTTAGTGATATGTTTCCTTCCTGTCCTTGCACTGTCAATGCCTTCTGTTGCTGATAAGAACATACAGGGATTTCAAGACCATTCTCTCTTCCCTATTTGCCATAGTTAGATAACACATACTCTAAACAATAAAATCCAAAACAATATTTACTATTTACTTTCATTGTGAATTTGCTACATTGATTTTAATTTTTATTAGACAATCAATCATCATCTTGCTGGGGGACTGAATCCAGGTTCTTGGTCAAACTATACAAGTATGCTATCACTGGGCTATACTCCCAAACTTGTTCAAAACTTTTTAAAATGCAAAACATTATAAGTTATAAGGTAAATAAGTCTCCTATAATCATGCATCTATAAAGTGACAGAAAGCTAGAATCATGGAGTATTCTAGTCAGTTCTCCTGCTTTTTCACATAGTAGACCTGAGCATTTCTCAAGTTACTAAAAAAATCCTATTTAAAGGCAGAACAACTAGTATATCAACTGACTGCTAATTTGGTTAGACTTGTCTTTTGTTCATTGCCCTTATTCTGAGGAAATATGCTATTGATAGAAGTGGACACACACACACACAAATACACGCACACATGCACACGCACACACACACACACACACACACACACACACAGACACACACAGACACGAGCACAGATACCCATTTCTGGAAATAAATTCCTAGAATTGATGGGTCAAAATGCATGAACAGGGCTAAGGCTATAGCTCAGTGGTAAACCTCTTGCCTAGAAGGGCACACTGTGAGAGTGTTAGACATGCACAAACTGCTTCCCAGAACTGGATACATGTCTTATACTTCCTAACAATCACTCTCTATGTGGGGCTCACCACAGCAGCTGTGCCTTCATGAGCTTCGCAGAGATCTCCTTCCTGTCCACATAACATTGCAAAGAAGGCAGTTAGCTGTGTTGTGAAGGAGAGGCTAAGCTGCTCAGGACAGTTACGCTATGTAACCAGCCCACTCACTCTGCAGCACACCACCTCCCAAGCTCTTTTAGACCTCCAAAGGCTTTCTACAAGTCGGCTACATTACTTTTGCAAGTGGGGTTTAGGCCTCTCTTTTAGCTCCTTGCGGACTCTTTGTTTAATTGTACTACTGGTGGGAAGCATGGCCAGAAAAGTCAGAAAAGGCCAAACTTCTAAAGCTCTCAATTCTCAGAAATCATATCTCAGAAATATTATCAAGGAAAAAAAAAAACATAGAGTTACCATCGGATCCAGCAACTGCATTCCTAATTATCTGTCCACAGGACTTGAAATCAAGAGATTTAGATACTCACATGCTAATGTTCACAATGACCGAAGGGGGAAGCAAACCAATTGCCCATCCAGGGGCAAATGGATAAACTATATGTGGCAGGTCAACACAGCAGAAATTATTCAGCAAAGAAAGAGAAGAGATGAAGATACTAACACAAATGAACCTTGAAAATACTATTCTCAGTGAAAGCCAGGTACTAAAGAACAAACACTGTGATTCCACTTAGATGAGTTCCCTAGAATACACAAATTCACAAAGACAGCAAGTAGATTAGAGGTTACCAGAGGCAGGGGATTTATTGCTTAATTGGATGGAGTTTCTGTTTGGGGTGCTAGGCAAGTTTTGGAAATAGATAATAACGTTTGCACAACACTGTGAAAATAATTAATGCCATTGAATTATATACTTAAAAATGATTAGAATGATAAATTTAGTTTTATATATTTTACCACAATGAAGAAATCTTAGAAATTATTGAGAGTAATTTAAATTATTACAAAACCAGTCATTTTCAAAGGAAAAATACAGTCCTTCCTGTCAGTGTTACTAAGAAATTCACGGAGCGTTTTTAGCAACTGCCACATGAAAATAAGCAGCTTATGTTAGGAATGAGGTAATCAAATAGGAATGATAAATCCTCTTTGCCAAATAGAAGTAACAGGTCAAGGAAAGTCACAGCTAATCTTTTATTCTATACATCAGGTCCCTTGTAAGGAACTGGGCAACTTTGGATCCAACATACCATGCAACCTTGAGGTTTATATCAGAAAATTAAGGAAAGAGCGGCATTGTATTTTGGTCATAGTCAGCCAACTGTCTCATGATAGCTTGTTAAAAAGAATCTCATATCTTGAACTTAGTTCTGGTTGTGGGATGGAAGGGGAATGGTGGTTGGGGGATAGCATTGGGAAGGTACCCCAAAGGTTCCTGTGGGGGCTCCTCCAGCTTGGGCTCCATGCTTGCCTGGAAGATAAGCCGACCCACTGCCCAAGGAAGGGAATGGCCTTTGTACTGCACTGCTAGAGCGCTGCACACCCCAGGCCTGCTCACCACAGACTCCCAGTGCTGAGTGTATGCCAAGAGGGAAGATGAACATTGCACTTGGACACACTTGAAAGAGGGACTGTGCCTTTCTGTTCCCTGAAACTACCCTCAAAGCATCGGGTTCCTTGATTTCCACTCAGTTGATTTCCTTAGTTTTCATGTGAAGTGTCCAGAATCGGAAGGAAGACAGCATGCTTGATGTTTCTGCAAATTGCCTTTCCATGCTCTTTGCTACCTTTTGTACTCAATACTGTTTTTATTTACAGGAATTATAGGACTTTTAAGAATAGAAGACAATACTATCCAATGTTATATGCGGTGCTGTGGTGAGGCTCAGAGATTGGGCTGTTGGCTGTGAAGAATCTGACCATGTGGGGTTTTGAAGAAATGTGAAAGACTTTGGAAGGTTGGACTAGTAAAGAGGTTGACTGCTGTAAGCAGAGCTTAACAGGGCAGTCTAGTAAATGCCTGGAAGAAAGTAGTGCTGAGAACAATGTAGTTCCAGAGGGAAATAAGGACTTATGCAGCACTTGGGGATATTTTGGCAAAGGGTCTGGCTGGAGTCTGCCCTCCACCAAAAAATTTGCCTGAAGCTAAGTTGAAAAGCAATGGACTAATTTCTCTGGCAGAAGAAATTTCAAGACAGCCTAATGTAGAAATGGTGGCATAGTTATTAATGGTGAATATTATGTAGATCTACAGTGAAAAAGAGCAAATGGGGCAGAAATAGTTTGGATTGAAAAAAAAGCACTAGGAAGATAAATGTTGGTGCCTTCACCTATGCTAGAGAGGATCCCTTTGATAAGGAGATTAAAGTGATTAAAGAGATTAATGTGATTAAGGAGGGGCTAGAGATTCAAACTTAAACAATGGAGAGAGTGCCTCCAGGGCAAGACCACACCCAGTTAAGCCTCCAACTTGTGAAAGGAAAATGCTGCAGGGACCACTGAAGAGAAGAGCTTCTAAAATGGGTAAAGCAGGCTGGAGTCCATCCCAAACTTGCAGTCAAACTTGGCAGTGTTGTTCACCTGGTGCTGGCTTTAGAGGCATAAAGATGCAAGAGTGAAGGGGCCATCAGTTCTTCCTCTGTAGTTTCAGAGTGCCACTGAGGCTGGGCAGCATGCAGCAGGAGTTCTCTTGCATAAAGAAGGCCCTGAGAGGCCATTGTGTGAAGCTGTGAAGGTGAAGCCTGATTGGGAATGGAGACCCCAAGAGGATGTTCGTGATGCCAGAGCTATGAGGTATCTGCCAAGAAGACCTGCACACAGGGAGTGGTATCAGCACAAGAGAGAGATGTGTGTTGTATGCAGCAAAGCTGGAGAGGCTGAGCCATCTAAGCCCTTTGGAAGTAAAGTCCCAGAAGTTGGACGTGGAGCTACTGGATTTGGTATTTGCCCTGCTGGTTTTCGATCTTGTTTTGGTTCAGTATTTCATTACTATGCCTCCATTCCTCCCTTTTGGAATGGTAATGTGTATTCAGTTCCACTGTATAGTGGGAGTATGTAATTTGTCTTTTGATTTTATAGAGGCTTACAGTTAAGATATTTACCTGAGTCCACTTTGGACTGTTAACTTTTGCATAGTATTGAAACTAATGACTATTGGGACTTTTAAAGTTGGACTAAATGCATTTTGCATTTTCTATGGTCATGAGCCTACAGGGGCCAGGTGGGAATGTGGTGGTTTGAATGAAAATGTCCCCCATAGGCTCCAAGTATTTGGACATTTTGTCCCCAGATGATGGTGCTGTTTTGGGAGGTCTTAGAAGGTGTGGCTATCCTAGAGGAAGTGCATCACTGGGGTGGGCGTACAGAGTTCTAAATCCTTGCTGGATCTCCAGCTGCTCTCTTGCTTCCTGTGCCTGTGTGATGATGTAGAGCTTAGCCCCACTGCTCCTCCTCCAGCCACCTCTGCTGCCATGCCTCCCTGCCAAGACGGACTGTAAGTCCCCTGGAACCATAAGCTCAAATAAACTCTTCCTTCTATAAATTGCTTTGGTCAGTGTTTCTATCACAGCATCCCAAAAAGACTAATACAACTGTCTCCCCCCCCCCCCCCCCCCCGCCAGCTAAAGTGTCATTCAGGGCTTTACATCTGGTCAGTTTGTTCAGAAGTGCATATTTGTATGCAAGCTTACCATGTCTCCTCTGTGGTTGTGTGATGTCTTAAATTCTTAGATGTGGGTGCATGAAGATTCTCACTTCTCATTTATTCTTACTCAAATAAAGAAAAGACAATGTTTTACTTTTAGTTATTTAATTGGCCTAAGCTTGGCCACTGGATAAAGTGTGCAGTAGAGTTCATCATCCCTCACCCACTACAAATATGGTTAGTCATGGTTCCTGTGATTTCTGTTCTGTCACAGCTTTACTCTGCTGAACGGAGTTTCTCATGGCATGGTAATTTCTAGAGGGTGTCCTCTCTGGTCCTGCATCTATCTACCCGAATGAATCATATACTTTTTTTCTGTGATGTTTCATGAGAAGTCTTGCTATCTGATTGTGAAAATCACCCCCAATATATCCCATTCTTCACGTTTGTCCTGGCTCTTACTGTCTTACTCTTTCTCGCTAAAGTTAGGAAACATTTGTCAAGACACATCACAACTCTGCTGGGAATTTCATGGCGCCCACAACTAATGCAAAGATAAATGTGGGAAAATGTAATAATCTTTACTGTGTTACATCTTCTCACCTACAACTATAGCACAGCTCTCCATGTCTGCATATCTTTAGAGTCTTTAGTCTTACCATTTTCACTGTTATATATGGCATTTCTTTTCATACTATAGGTCCCGATTGTTTCCTATTGGTATATAAGAATACCACTACATTTTTTTTTTTTTTTGGTGGTAGTGGTTAGTTTTAAAACAAACTATGTAGTCCAGATTGCCTCCTGCCTAAGCCTCCATAGTATTGGGTTTCTAATCAGGGGTAACCATGCCTGGCCCATTACTTTTATATGTTGATTATCACATTATATCTGCAACTGAGTACAACGCTAAGTCCCATTATAAGTTTCCCTACATTCTTAGAATTATCAATTTTTTTTTTGTCTTTTTGAGACAGGGTCTCCCTGTAGCCTCAGCTGCCCTGGAACTCACTATGTAGATCAGGCTGGCCTTGAACTCACAGAGATCTGCACACACACACACACACACACACACACACACACACACACACACACTTATGAGTCAAGATTTTCTCCTTTTGCAAACTATCACCTGCTACAAATGGTTTTTTTTTTCATGCTTTCCTGTACAACTCTGTGGTGTGCTACACAATTTTGCTGTTTGTTTTGCTTTGTTTTAGTCCTTTTTTTTTTTTTACATGAAAGTTTGGTTTCTTTTTTGTCTATTGACCTACTGATCTATTTTTATTTCAATAATTTCCCATTTTAATTTTTATAAGTTCTTTGGCATTGCTTAAACTTACTCAATTTACATTCTTCTAACTTCAACGTTTCTTCTTTTTGGAACTTAGAACTGAGTCCTGCATATACTTCAGCAGCATGAAACATTCTAGCTGCCCTGTGTTCATGACCATTCACTTAGAAACAGCTGGCCTTTCCAACGTGACTTCCCATGTCACCCATGAGTCAAATCAGGGTGTCTTTTTAAAGTTTCCACAAACTCGTTTATGTATTTTGTTCTGAACTTTCTGTGTTGACGTTTGATTTAATCATACTAGGTCAAAGAACGAGGCTTGCATGAAGTAGATTGCTTAAAATTTACTGCAACTTTCCATATACGGTCAAGTTTTAAAAAACTTACACAGGTTTAGAGAAGAATCAAGAGTGTGTGGTAGGTGCAGGTCTATAGGTGATTCTTCAGTGTGAGCCTGTGAATACTGTGAACACAGGTCTGGAACTAGTCTGCATTTTCTGTATGACTTCTTTTTCTACATGCTATTGCTTGATTTAAATATATATCTTCCCTTCTGTGTTTTTCTGCTAAGTTAGAAACTATAGGTGATATGTGTATGTTCTTTTAGTGATTATAGTCAACTTTTTAGTTGCATCCAATACTTTAAAGTACATAATTATACTTTTCCTCTATGTGATCACAAGCTATTTCGCATTTTACTTCTAAAAGCCTTTTCAGGTTTAACCCCTACTCCCTGAAGGCTCCCAATATCCAAGTACTAGCATTTTCATTCAGGCCCATTTCAACAGTTTATATAGAATAATACAATGCTGTGCTAATTTCTCTCCATTTTGCTGTTTGCTGTATGCCACATTTTCCTTGGTATTCAAATCCCTTTGTCCTAAAAGTATCACTTTTCACGACCTGTGCACTCTAAGCAAGCACTGTCCCACTGTTTTACACGCCTCCAGCTCTTAATCACTCTTTTAATGAAGCTTGACAATAATGTATTTTCTCAAGTTATGCTTGTAAAAGCTTCATCTTGTCTTTACTAGGAAGTAGCACATTGGTACAAGGTTCTCAATGGATAGTTATCTTGCCCTTGGTGCTTTGAAAGCAAATCACATGATCTGACATTCATCCTGCCCAAACGGTGTATCAGTCTTGCAGTATGTTGGGACATTTTCTTCTCTTAAGATGTCCCCTGGCTTCCATCATTTTAGAGCAGTGCTCATTGGTTTTGAATGTGGACTAATTTCCATTTGTACTTGTTAGTTCCATGGATGCACTTTAGGCCCATGCCTTCCTTTGGTTCTCCTTTGGTTTTCAAGCTACGTGAGAAGGACTGAAAGATGGCTAATGTCACAGGTGTGCTTAAAGGTAAGCACTCTCTGGATCAATAAGCAGTTTAATACAATGTGAAAATGAGGCCCCTTTCCCCAGAAACCCTGTTTCAGGTACTGAGAATCATCAGAGTTCCAACTTTCCCCAGCTGCTGCTTAACTCCGTGAGAGAAGGGCAGCAGCCGTCTTTATGAAGCCTATCCCCACCTACTGTCTACAGGGTGTTTGGGAGTATAATGTAAAGGCAAAGGGCTGGAGAGATGGCTCAGTGGTTAAGAGCACTGGCTGCTCTTGGTCCTCTTAGAGGACCTGGGTTCGATTTCCACATGGCAGCTAACAACTGTCCTAACTCCAGCCCCAGGGGATCCAACACCCTCTTCTGACCTCTGCGGGCATTGCATGACACGGGTACACTTACACACATTCAAGCAATACAGTCATACACATAAATAAAAATAATATTTTTTTTTAAATGCGGGGGATAAGAGATGAGCTTCAAAAAATTCAGTATAATTTTTCTAATTTTCTGATAAAAGTGTTAGTACAGACTTCTGCATTAGCATTGACAGAAAAACCTAGAATACCTCAATTTCAGTGAGATCATTTGTAAGCAGTATAACGTACTGAGTTAAATGTCCTATGGGCTGGTTCTCTTTCACTTGCATCACCTCATTTGAAAGTTTACTAAAGGGTGAGCCTGAAATGATGTTTGTCACAAAAAATTCTGACCGCTTTTATGAGTTGCCCAATACTTCAGAAAACACTTATTTGATTACTTGGGTAGACCTCAGCTTTTATTTTCTGATAAATGTCATCCTCTTTCTCATTAAGTAATTAAAAGAAATCTGATTACTCTAATTCTTACCAGCTCAAAACCATATGATTTCTTGGACTTAAACTCAACAATACTCAACAATGGGCCATGTGCAATTTTCCAGTTTCAGGTCAGGATCAGAGTCCTCATTCCTGATCAAAGTTTCCATTTATTAGATCTAATTTAGCAGATAACTTTTACATTCATTTAGGGCCGTTTCCTTTTCCCCACAGTGACCCCCCCCCCAGAAATTAAAAAGTACAGAAAGAATGAGAAAAGGAAGAGAGATACCCAGAGTACATACATGCAAAATTAGCGTAACTGAAAATAGAAAAATGTCCACATGCCTAAGACCTCAATATGGAGGCCTCCACCACCACTGTAGAGGACCCCACTGTGGAGGGCCCTCAAAGGCAAACACAATTCTCCTTTCTGTAGAATCCCAATCCCTAGCATTCCCTGTGAGGGGTGAATCTCAGATAACTCACACAAAATAGAATTTAAGATTTGGCTCACTGAAGTTTGTTCATTGAAAGTAAATATATAAGGCTATGTTTATTTGCCTTCAGGGAAAAAAGAAGATCCAAAGTTAGAATATTAATATGCCAAGAACATTTTGGAACACACAGTTGGCTTTCTGCATGCCCAGGATCTACATATATAAATCAAAAATAATGAAAAATACTGGGGAGAAAACTGCATCTGGATTAAACACACACAGATTTTTTTGTACTACCACCTCCTAAACAACAGTGTGACAACTGTTTCCATTGCACCGCACTGGCTCAGGAACTATTAGCAAGACAATGGACATGGGGTGATAAACACAGGTTCCTGGAAAATGGATACTGTATTAAGGACTTGGGGTTCTCTTCGGATTTTAATATCTACAGGAGATCTAGGACCTAATGGACACTAAAGACCAATATACAGTCCTTGTGTGGCTGCAAAGCTATACTTAAGAGTTTTTCTCCATTCCTTACCTGGATGGTTTCTTGATCGTGAAAATCTTGGCCTTGACAGGCCTTTCGAGCCAAGCGTTTTCTGCTCCACTTTGCCCTAAAAGGAAGACAAGAGGGTGAGAGGAGGCACTGCACACATCCCTGACACTTCCTCTTTTTCTCAGCTCCTCATTTCTTTAATTTAGTTTTGAACAACAGCTTAAAATATGTAGTGGAAGGGAAACCAATCATGAAAAGTTGTAATCTGTTGTCTAGAGTTAGAAGCGGTTCCTGAATTTTGTCTGTAGTTGATATTTGGTTTTGTCTCTGTTTTCCTTGAATAGTAATTCAAAAAGGAGGCTTGTCAACTGCTCGGTGGAGGTAATGAACTTCCACAATCAACATTCCAAGAAGCACATGCACTTTCTAGAACTACTACACCAACCATAGCCCTCTGCTACCTGGGTCAGAACCCCCAGAGTGGAATACTGGGAAGTTCCTTCCAAAGGGTGAGTCAAAAATTAAAACAGCAATATCAAGATTCCAAAGCCTCAATTCTAGAAAAACATATAAACACCTCAAAGACATATTAAAATATGGATGTAAATATGCCATTTAATATCCATATGCTTACAAAAAGAGCAGTCATTATTGGAGGGAAGGTATCAAACAATCTCTTACAAATATGAAAAATCTGTGAGATTCTTTTAAAGCACATATACTACCTCTATAATTAGAAAAGTTTTGAACTGTGCCAAAAGTACAGAATGTACATTTAAGTGTACTCATGAATATACAGTAACAAACATCATACAAATGCTCTTTGACTTACAGTGGAATCATATCCCAATTAATCCATTGTAAATACATAATATTTGAGGTGAAAAAATGCACTAAATATGCCCAACTTACTGAATGTCATATTTGGGACATAGTTCCCTATAGAGTACCAGCTGTCTCTCAGACAGAGTGGAAGCTGTGGCTCACCTTCATCTCCTAGCATCGCAAGACAGCACCATGTTGCATGGCACTAGTCCAAGAAAAGATCCAAGTTCAAAATTTGAAACATTCTTTACTGAATGTGCATCACTACCACACCGTCAAAAAGTCAAAACCTTATTAAGCAGAACCATCATGAACTGGGTAACGAACATTTACAGTTGGTTAAGAGCAACTGTGGAGCTACTGATCCCTCCTAGCATGTCAAGATACTGTAGCATGTGACTCTTCATTAGTGTCAAGAATGTTTTAGAATACACAATTGGTCCTCTAGGCTCTGGTACTATGGCCATGGATTCAATCAACTGAACTGAGAATATTAAGGAAAAGTGTATTGGTACCTGTGGATGGTGAGCTAAAATAAAACTCCTATATAATTTACCTAACCAGTGGTATTTTGTTAGTCACCACAAAAATGAACTATTGCAAGTGCTGTTGAATTTCCTGGGAATTGATGGCAAGTAACAAGTTGTTCATAGTAGTAGTATATCTCAAGAGTAAGCCTGGTATGCTTGTGTGCTGACACAACCAAGATGCCGACAGCTATTGCTCTGCCAGGCTAGGCTGTAAGGGGATGGGGAGGCAGAGAAAGGTTCTCATCTTCACATACCATTCCCAGTACCAAGGGCAGTCACCAGATTAGGACATGAACAATCTGGCTGCATAGCTCTCACTCGGTTCTTCCCACTCAAATCGCCCAAAACGGTCCAGGAGACACAAAAAGAGCATACTGGTTTCATGAAGTTTGACAGAAGGAGCCAGAGTACAGGGTTATGATCACACTTCATTCTTTGAATGCTTCTTAGCAAGTGGCTTTTCTTCCCAGAGCCTTCTGAAAAACTCGCCCATGAAATGGGACCTATATCACTGATGCTAACTTCTCCTGTGTCACATGCACACTAGTTTTCAAGTGAAGAGCTATGGTTGACTCCAAGCTGGACTTTGGGGCATTGCCAGTGGGGGGAAGGTAGAATGAAACCTGGGGCGGAGATACCAAAAGTCAGCTCATCTACAAGCATACTTCAGAGGAAGGCAAAGTCTCATCCATACCTTCCTCCAGAAAATACAGAGAAACCAAAACAAAATCCTAAGGAAGGGACCACATGCCCACTGGCACCTCCTTCCTCCTTCCCCTTTGAAAGAAATAGCTTTCTATCTCTTAAAAATGAATTAAAATATGAAGGAAAAAAAACCCTCACTCTACTTATACCACAAGTATTTATTCCTATCCATACTTCATACAATATTTAAGAAAAATACAAAACCTAGTATGTGATTATATACAAGTTCTATTATTTATAGAGCAGATGTAATATCTTAGAGTCACATAGGTCACAAATGATCCTAGTTTCTTAATAAAGAATATATAATCCTATTTTATATACTAGTCTTTGAAATGTTTAATGTCAACAACTGCCATTGGAAGACGTTTCTTCATAGATCCAGCATACTTTACTGAAATGTATCATTTATTTAGCCAGTATACTGATGAACACACACATTTTTAAACATATTCAAATGCTACATAAATGTAGGATCTAGGATGTCCCCCAAAGGCCCATGTGTGAAGGGAGAGAGGATGTAACCTTTAGGAGGCAGAAAGTTTTTATAAGATAGGAGAGCAAATTGTTTGAAGGCTACGGTGTCCAAGGAGGCAAGGAGATGCCTCCAAAATTCAGTGCTGTGGTGTTGAAATGGCAACTGGAGTCTTGGGGCTGTGTTGAGAAGATGGCTTCCCCCAGCCTAGTGGATTAAGCAGACTCTCCCTTTTGGAGGTGGGCCCATCTAGTTTCTGCAAGTCCATAGGAAAGGTTTCCTTATCTAATTTTTCTTTATTATCCAAGAGAAACTCCTTTTCCTTGTTTCTGAATTTTAAGCAAATCGCATTAAAATTTTAGAAATACAGAGTAGATATAAAATTTAAATTAGGCTAAGTCCTATGGTGCTAGGATAACAGCATTTTTGTGGTCTCTCACCTTTTATTTTACATATAACTAGACACTGTGGAAATCAGATTGTATTGACTATTTTGTTCTACCCTGTAACCACCCACAACTAACAAGCTATTAAATGTTAACTTTGGAAAATATCATTTTTGGCTATTCAGAACTACCCTAGTAGACCCTTTCTAGTAGTTTTTAATTCTTAGGTTAAAATACACAATGATCAAAAAAATATCTCTGGGAATGGAAATATGCCCACATTTCTGATTATTCACTTGGATCCTTAGAAGTAGAAAGACAGACTAAAGGTCAGGTTCTTTTTGAGAACTGTGGATATATGTCAAACTTTGTGTGCTTGTTTGCCGAATGACTGACTGACTACAGGACCAGAAGCTGACTCTAGGACCTTGTGCTTGCTACTTACCCAGTCCCCGTGTTTTTTGCTTTTTGAGACAGGGTCTTTAAAAATTATTTTTATTTACTGTGTGTGGGAGTAGTGGTGCATGCCATGGCACATATGTCAAAGTCAGAGGACAACTTCATGGAGTCCGTTCATTCCTTCCTCCTTAATGTGGGTCCCAGAGATCAAACTTGGTTGTCAAAGGGCAGCAAGCACCTTTACTCACTGAGTCATCTCGTCAGCACAAGGTCAAGTTGCCCAGGCAGGTCTTGAACTTGCAATCCACCTGCCTCAGCCTCCCCAGTAGCTAGGATTATAGTCTTATACCACCAGGCTTGGCTGTGAAACTCTTCTTCACTCAATTTGCCCTTTTACCTTGAACAAAGTAGGAACTATGGGTTTTAGAACACAAGAAGCCAGGATTGTGACCAGTTGTTTCTAGAAATTATTTTCTTCCCAATTCTAGAGAAAAGTCGTGGCCTCATTCAATAGTTACCATATGTGGACCTTTAACACTAAGGCTGAACAGTTTTGGGGGAGTTCCATATTCTTTCTTTTAGACCCTTCTTAGATCAACTAGGTGGGACCAACTAGACTAGCCCTAATTTCTGAGGGTGGAAGAGCTTTCCAATCTGAAAGGTTTGTGAATGAATCAAAGTCCAGTTGCTCAGCAGGAGCTGAGATCTGAGTGCTAGTTACTTGGAGCCTCAGCCAGATGGCTGATGTGTAAAATGGGTTAGAGAACCTTGGGGGTAACAACCGGTAGGCTTGGTTACAACATGGGGCCAGCTGCGTCTGCACCGGGGCCTGACCATATGCTGGTCCACTGCATCCTATTTCTTATGTTTTCTATGAAGAATCTTTGATGTTTGAGGAAACTAAGTTTAATGTCACTTGGAGCAAATGCTTTGCCCACCTGGTTTGATTTTAGATATTATAAAATTCTTGATCCTTAAAATTTCATTCAATGTAGACAGACAAGTTAGTTGATCTTTTGTTTTCAGTTCATTTTCAACCTGAAAATTGTTTTCTTCCTCTATTGGAAAAATTGAAACATTCACTTGAATTTAATTCTAATTTCCTTTCTGACTTGATATACTATTCTTTCACGTATTTGGCATTTATTTTGGTGGTCAGTAGGAGGAGAGATTATGCATATGTTACACAATTTGTGCTAGCAAGTTTTCTGTTACTGTAATGAACACTTGGGTAATAAGCTTATGAGAAAAAGTTTAAATTGAGTCATAGTATTTTTTGCTTTGTTTTTGAGACAGGGTCTCACTATGTAGACCAGGTTGGCCTTGAACTCACAAACTCACAGAGATCTGCCTGCCTCTGCCTCCCTAAGTGCTGATATTAAAGGAGTGTGCCACCATGCCCAGCTTGCCCCACAGTTTTAGGCATTCGGTCCATGACTGGTTGGCTTCATTGCTTCTGGGCTTCTGATGGGATGTCAGGCAGCAACGGCAGAGAGCACACAGTGGAGCAGAGCATGCTGCATGGATAAGACTTGAGAGAAAGTGGGAAAAGAGGGCCAGAGACTCAGAAGGCTCCCTCCTTCAAGATAGGCCCCAAAGACTGAACATCCCTCCCTCAGCCTGATCTCTTGGAGGTTCTACCAGCTGCCAATGGTGCCACCCAGGAAATCAAACCCTTAACACGGGAGCCTCAGGACAAAAAATAACTTGTGAGCTGAAGCACTGTTTGCCACCCAGTCCTTTATGCCTGCTTGACATTACTGTGCACACATTAAAACCCTCACATAAGATCATCTCCTCCTTAGCTCCCTACTCATCAGTTCCACACATCTGCCTGCTCCTGGGCTGACACCCCGCATTTTCCAATTGCACAGCCTGCCAACAGGTTTTATCATCAGCAGAATATTTCCTTTCTTGCTTCTTTTACATGAACATCTCAGTCATTTTCTTCCAAGCAAACTTCTGATTCAGGAAAGATTTAATACAGGTTCAAAATAGTCACACAGTACATGGTTATGTTCCCTTCGACACAAGCTGCATATCTGATGGTGGCTTTACCCTACAGCCCAGGTGTGCAGGAAGCTCGATAGGCTAGGTTTGTATAGCTATCCTCTATAATGTTTACACGATGATAAAACTGCCAAAAAATATATTTTTCAAAATGTATCCATGACATGAGTTTAGTTTGAAGGTTTGCTTATCTGAAATATGTTCTTGCATGAATAGGTTCTTACAACACTCACACCAATCAATACACAACTGGACCACCAGCTTGGAAGCAGATCACATAAGCGCAGGGAAGAATGTACCAAGATATACAATCCCACTCATTTCCAAGATTGGAAGGGAGATCCCATGCAGTTATGATCAAATGTACCCCCATGGGTGTGGTCCAGCATGATAATTAGCATCTGGGTACTTCTTGTGAACACTCAAGTCTGAGACTCATTCATACATTCAACATACCACTTTCCCTGAGAAAAATCAGAAATCACAAGCAAACCAGGTTCCAATGATACCCCTACTGAAAAGACAAGTAAAAAAGTTTGCAAGCGTAATTGAAGGCAAATAGTCTAAACAGTGTCACTGATTTAACCAAGCAAAAATATGGAGTCCCCAGTTAAATATAAATTTCACATAATTTTTATTTGGTATAAGCATGCACTACATATTACATGAGATTTAACCTAAAAATTATTTCTGGCTTATCTATAGTGTCACTGAACATCTGTTTTATTTGGCAACACTTACATCTCAAGCACTGTTTAAACTATGTCAAAATGTGACTGTAATAATGAAATCTCAGTAAGTGGTTCATGTGTTTGTAAAATGCTCATATCAAACAAAGAGAGGTGACTTTTAAATTTCAGACTAGACCATCAGACAAGAATTTTGTTTCCTTGAGAAGCCAAGAAGATCTGATACAAGCTGAGTGTCCTTTAGCTAAAATACTTAGGACCAATAGCATTTCATACTTTTTTCATATTTAGGATATGTGTGTATATACACAATGATAGATATTAGAGAAACAATCCAAATCTAAACATGAGATTCATTTGTTTCATACACACCTTATCCATATAGCCTAATGATAACCATATGCAGTTTTTAAATTGTGTGCAGAGGTTCAGGGAACAGATTTTCCACTTGTGGCCTCATGTTGTTGACCATAATGTTTTGAATTTTAGAGCAATATAGATTTCAGATTTTGAATTAGGGGTAGTCAACCTGTGTATAAAAAAATGATAGCATTTGTAAAATAAAATCAATACTAAAAAGGCAGCAGAGTCAAGTTTCCTAGTGACTAGCACTGACACCCAGAAGGTCAACTGCAAATGTCTGCCCACCATTTGGAGTCAAACGATGTCATGTGCCAGGAGCAGGGGAATGATCGTTGAGGCCAGAATAAAGGTCTCTCATTGCCATGGCTTGGTTTCCTCTTCAGGTTAGCTCCTGTTCATCTGTGTGTCTGCTTCCTAACCTCCTGCCCCCCACTACTGTAGAACTGGGTAGGGGATGGGGTGCCTTGTGACAAGAGCCTCCCTCATAAGCAGGAGGCCCTGGGGTTGGAAAGGAAAGCTGGAATCCTTCTTTGAAGGTCAGGCTAGTGGCAAATACTTTTTAGACTACAGCCCCTAGGTACTATGTAGTCTACCTCTACAGACAGGTGGGAGGACTGGGAATGTGCGCCCAAAGCTCTTCAGCTGACGCCCTATAAGGCACTTTCCTATATAACAGGGGACCTTCTCAAATGCACATGGTTTTGGAAATACTTGCCAAAGTCAAGGTCTGAGCTGTCTGATAGATTGCAAAACTGAACAGGCAAAACCTGCCTTCCACCCTTGGTGGCCCAATCTGAGGCACTGCACTAAATGGTAGAATGGGACTCCCAACAAAGCCCTGAAACTGGCAGCAGAGACAATGAAGCCAGTCTGCTCCACATCCTGACTCTGAATTAGTGAGACAACCTGGGCAGCAACACTTAGTCTTCTGGCTTCACAAGATGGTGATCAATGGAGCAAGGTGGGCCACAGAAGAACAAGGACTGGAACAGGCCTTGGTTGTCCTGACTGGCTATCTGTTTTATAAACTATACATCAGGGTGCTGTGTGAAGGCCCCTGGTTGGCCACAGGCTAGGGCCCACCTGCTGGTCTCCGCTCCAAATTCCTCCAAGCAACTCTTTTCCTCCTGCCCTTAGCATACCACTGAGATCTTGGCCTAGGGGACCAGTGGTTAAACTTCCTCCATTCTACTGACCAAGAGTCTGTATTTCAAAAGCTGCACATAAAAGTTGCTTAGGAAAGAGGGCTAACAGAAGGGTATGCAGCTTGGTGGCCTGCTGTTCAGGGGAAAGGCTAGTGCCTGCTGCATACTGAGCAACTACCTACCTAGTAGCTGTCATTCTTCCATAAGTCCTTGGTTTACAACCAATGTCTGCCCATCTGGGGACGTCAGCTGAGATGGCTGGCACACCCGACACAGGGTGATTCTTCTGAAGATGGTATGTGAACTGCAGTAGGCATCGGTTTGGTCACTTCACTCAGAATGCAGTTAAAGTTGTGAGATGATTCAAGTAAAACTCACTAACCTATGAGGTTGCTGCCCAGTGAGGACCACATGACAAGCCTACCTACTGCTCTGTCCCCCCACATTCAGAAGGGTGGAACACTATCCTCCTTTCTCATACACTCCCTTCTTATGTCAGATGCCCATGTCTACCTTCTGTATGCAGCCTATTCTAGAACCTTTAAACACAATCAGTCTGTGAGGTATGATGGAGTATGTGACTGACAACATACACCCCCATCCAGCTATAGAGATGACTTTTTAAAAATAATGCAAGCCAATTGTGGTGGTACATGTCTCTAATCTCAGCACTTGGGAGGCAAAGGGAGGCAGAGCTCCCTTTGTGAGATTGAGACCAGCCTGGTCTACATGGCAAGTTCCAGGCCAGCTGGGGCTACAGGGACACTGTCTCAAAAAAATAAAGAAAACAAAAAATTAATGTAAAAGCAGCAGTCTCTGTAATTCCTGAGTTTTAGGTCCAGTACTGGTATAGAGTTTACATGCATTCCCATTTAAATGTTTCCTATAGCACATACTGCTTGGCAGCCCATGGCGTGAAGGCTGAGGAGGGAATAAGTCCAGGTGTCCAGCACATTGTCTATGGGTCTGAGCCCATATGTTCTAAACAACAGAAGATGTCACTACACCTATGTTCCCTAAAATCCCCAAGGCATCAAACAGCTTGGTGAAAGTTACAGTTCTGGCACTCCAATTTCTCTCATTGCAAGGTGTATACAATCAGTTCCCTCAAATGGAAGTAACACTCATCACAAATGAGTGGGATTCATGCCTTTGACCCAGATGGTCCTGCCTGTTCAGATGCCGCACTTTATGCCTATGTAAAGGCAAAGGGAGAGTGTGTAAAGACTTAAGTCAACCCAGCCTAAAGCCCAGGCCACAAGAGCTTCCAACAGCCTGAAGAAGAGAAGGGAAGCTCAGCATGCCATCTGTCCACACCAAGAGTGAAGGCAATGCTGTTTATCTGTTATGGTGTCAATTATATTTTTTGCTTATAATTCTATTTATATAGGTTGCTGAGTCTAATATGAAAATGCCTGAACCACATGTAGTCAGGGTTCAAAAAACTTTTCTCCTAAACGAAATGAATGCTGAGCCTGGCAGTGAAAACACTACCATATATACATATGAGTTTGGGGGGGGGGGGGTTAGGTGACAAATTTACACTGCACTCTTGATCCAACCTAAACACCAACACATCCAAAAACT